>NW_024883538.1:0-69104 GCF_019059575.1 Amphibalanus amphitrite | reverse complement strand
CATCAAGTACGAGGTAGGGGCGCGAAGAATACGGAACTGTGATGATTTGTCCGGGATTGTAGGAGGGGGGGGGGGGGGGCGATGACTCGAAGGATGAGGGCGATGGCTGGCAAGAAGGGGTCAAGGAATTGCAGAATTGATGTTGATGACCCCCGTAAGATTAAGAAAATTAACCGGGCGGTGACATGATGTCTGTACTCATCCAGACTTCAATAAATCTTAGATGATCATACACATACTGAACATAATTTGCAGACAATAGAACTGATGACTTCAGAGAGACTAGAGTGGATCTATCTCTATCTCTATCTTTATCTCTATTGATAAAGAACAGGGCACTGAATTATTTAACGTAACGCGTCAGTGTGCTACGCTCTTTAAGCACACAGCAACGTATATAGTGTTGCACTACAAATAGCACAATACAAAAATCTGCAACAATATCCCACATTCAGAGCTCTCAATGCATCCAGTGTCCACCCTATCGCTCGCCGTTTCCGCCGCTCGTTTTGTGCCCAGTTTGTCCTTCCCATAAATAGCCCCAGATAATTATCGTGTGCCCACCGGCAATCGGAGGTTGATTGTGACGTCACTCTGACGTCACGAGCACTATCCCGTGGCGTCGGCGGTTGTTTGTCGCCGGTGCGTCACCACAGAGCCGAGATATTTGTGGCGCGGGGGGACAGTTGTGGAGCACGGACCCCTGTGGTGCCGGATTGGTATGAATGTGTTGTGGTCCGGCTAGCTGAGGCGTCTGGGCTGAAAGTAGCGCGGAGGGAAGGAAGGGAAGGAGAAAGAACGGCGTGGAAATTGTTCTGTGCTGGGCCCCATGTGTGTGTTTTTTAAGTGTTGAGAAGCATTCGTTATTGCTGTTTTCTCTGATTAAAAGCAAATAAAGATGTGAATGGATCATCTAGAATTTATTACCCATTTTAAGAAAGACCTACGAACTGTTTTAGTGCAATTAACTCAACACATAAATATAAATATCTGACTGTAGATGTTAAGAGAAGACTGTTTATAACTGCACGGTACAGAACATTAGAAAGTTACGAGAAAATACTTTGTTTATCTTTCTAACCAATCACCAATCTCCCTCACGATACAGCCGCACAGCACCGCATTCAACATGTCCAAAGCATTCTGTACCGGGACTGTTTTCGTCCAGCGAATCCAATTGGCTGTGCGCCTCGTTCCGATACGATATCGCGTCTGTCCAGCACAGTAGCTAGCTGAGACTAATGTTCTCTGTGCTGCTGACAATAGGATTGGGTCATGGCGGACGGTGTAACCCGTGCTACATCGGGGGAGGGCAAGGGTCAGCCATTATGTGAGGTGAGGAAAGGTGGCTGAAAAATGGGGAGAGTGAGAAAGAGAGAGAGAGAGAGAGAGAGAGAGAGAGAGAGGAGAGAGAGAGAGAGAGGGAGAGGGAGAGAGAGAAGTTATCTCGCTTTCGTGTAAACTTTTGCTAGTTGCTACTTGCCACATTTTCGTCAGGAGAATGTAGAGAAAGCGAGCATGAGAAAATAGAAAATAAGAGTATTTCCAACCAAAACACCCAGTCGGAAGACCCCAAATTTGACGTCCATTGAGTCACAACAAGAAGCACTATGGATGGACGGACACTTCTACTTTTTATAGAATCACCACCATCACGGCAACTTTCTCATCTTGAAAGGGGACAGGGCGGAGGTCGCTAGCCGCAGGCCTGCCACTTGGGATTACCACAATGAAGACCGACACGACATTATCCGTGGATGACTCGAGTCATATCCAGACCCACGAGAATGCCTCTTTCCAATTATCCGGATCAAACTGCTATTGGGAAAGTTTCATTGCGCGGAGACATGCGATGCGACACTTGATGGTGGAATGTGGAGCGTTGTTGCCTGTAAGAAGTGACAGCCAAGCAGCTGACAGCTGTCTGAGAGGTGCTTAGGAGGAACCCAGGAACCCTGCCGCCTTCTTTCTCATAGGAACAAATTACGTTTAGCATTGTTTTTTTATAGTCTGGTGTAAGACACGTGACCGGATGACTGGTCATGCCCCACGGGCATGACCCGAGTACACTCTCTGACATTGGTCCCGTGACGCAATAGAACGCTGACAGGGGCTTCTGGCTCACATTGGTCCGATATAACGCTGATTTGCTGTCTTTCAGAGCACAGTACGATGCTGATTCTCAGTCCCCAGGCGACTTTGGACAGCTAATTTTGTTAGGTGACCGTTGGGCACATCGAAACGGTCTAAGAATGGGGGATATTCTGGGAAGTTTGGAAGAGAGAGGAGAGGGAGAGAGAGAGAGAGGGGGCAAGGGAGGGAGGGAAGGCTTAACAAATTTCAGTTACGTGTATTCGTATGTCGACTAAAAGTAATCATGATTTGTAAAATGGATGTACTTTAGATTTAATTGCTCGTGATAACGAATAGTGAAATAGGAGATAAAGAAAGGAGCAGGCAAGAAATGTATTCTTATTCTGTCTTTTGTTAACAATTCCGACGAAGATCTGTAATCGAAATATCAATAGGGGAGAGTGGGGAAAGATGCCAGGGTTTTACTATGTCATATATTATTCGAAAATGACGATCCGAAAGCAAAAACTTGGAGTTTCAACGGAAGCAGACATCATTTTTCTCCAAAAATGTCACACTTTCGTGCCTGAATATGAAAACTTTTTTTTGCTATTAAGCATTTTCCTGAAGAAGTGAAAGGGGGCATCTTACCCCACATGGTGGGAAAGACGCCCCCTGGCGTTGGGGAAGATGCCCCCTGCACTATAAGTGACATAAATGGGCACGTGAATCACCTGAACGAATCCGTAGTCTCTTCGAGCCTGCAGTAGACACCAAACGTCATCGTAAGGGCCCTCAAAAGTAGTCGTAAGGGGCTTCAGAGGTCATCGTTAGGGCCATCATAGTCCAGCGCGGCCAAACAAGCCTCCGGTGGCGTTCGGAGACCACTGTGGGGCCCTTATAGGTCTTCATGATGCTTGAGGGCCCTCGAGCCCATCGTGGGGACCTCAGATGCCAGCGCGGCCCGTGGAGCCAACGTGGGAACCTCAAAGGATGTCGTGAGGGGCCCTGGAGCCATAAAGGGCCCACAGAGGCCGTCGTGAGGGCTCTCAGAGTCAGATGCCGCCCAAAAAGTCGCTGCGTGGGCCGAGAGACCGGCATGGGGAGCACCCGACCGTACTGGGCTCTCAATAGTCCCATATCGGCTTTTGTCTCTCATCACAAGTATGTAATAAATGATTTGACGGGCTGCTTGAAGGACAGCCTACGGATTTAGGGGGGTCTTTCCCCATCAGGACAGGGGGCATCTTACCCCAAGGTACCGAAGTAACATTAAATCACTACAATTTGTTAGCCATAAAACTACACCCTGAAACAAACTGTCTGGAACACAGTACACGCATGTTAATGTATCACGACTATTGCAAGGGACGCAAAAATTATCATCCTTCTTTGATATTTAAAATGTTTTGACACCAAATATTTTTTGAAAGCAGCAAATAAAAAACATGCAATCACCAGCCAGCCGTTGCCCAACTGAGATTCGCCAATTTTTGTGCAGTTAACAAGGCAGACTTCCGCTTTACGCTAAGAACATTAATTTCCAGGTTCGATTCTTTGTTTCGCCGCTAGAGGGGGTGGGGCGTCTTTCCCACCCTGGGCATCTTACCCCACTCTCCCCTATCAATATATCCTTTTTGCTAATTTATATTTTAAGAGGAAAGGTCATATGATACTAAAACTGCTTTTACTAATGTTCCTCGCACAAGCGCTCAACAACATTAAGAAATGGTATTGTCTGTAAGCGACCGTAAATTACGTTCTCACCAATCAAATCCTTAGAGATTTAGCTGCTTCATCCATAGACTGACACATGTCTCGAGGAAGTCAAATGCTTATCAATCACAAAAAAACTGTCATCAAGATCACCAATCCCATTGTAAGTAGGTACAGCCCACCGCTAAAGTAATGTAGGGTTTTACCAATCTCAACGGTTGGCTTTGACTGGCGATTGTTTAATTAATGCGGAGTGATCGAAAAGAAGATGTCAATAGCTAAAGTTGCAGCTGCAAGGGTGACGATACATATAAGCTACAATCAAAGTTTCATTGTAGTCTGGCTAATCGTTCCTAAGCTTCAGAGGCAGAACATACCTATGAATGAAACCCCACATTACTTCTGCTGTGGACTGTACCTACAAATGAACTGACAACCAGAAGCGGATCCAGGAAAACTCCGGGGAGGGTCATGAATCGAAGTGGTGCCCCTACCTATACCCAAAATTAAAAACTCAACGGATTTCGTCCACTTAATTTTGGTGGTGCCCCCATTTTCAGTTTTTTTATTTTTTTATTTTTAGTCAGTATCTTAACTCTTACCCACAACCACATTTACCAATTGTAAGCAAGTATATGAATGTGTTATGTGTATATATGTTGTGGACGCTGAGTAGTGAGTACTTACCAGGAACGTTATCAGGTAAGCGAATCGTTGTCAGTCCGACGAACTTGACCCTGGCGTCTAAAGGGTCTGTCCTTGACACTTCAGGCTTGTCAGGGGCACCAAAGTCCTCCCAGGGACACCACAAACCTGTCAGGGCACCTACGGCCTTGTAGGGGCGCCACAGGCCCGCCAGGAAGCAGGGGCACCACAGGCCTGCCAGGAAGCAGGGGCACCACAGGTCTAGCAAGTATACACGACAGGCCTGTCAGGGGCACAACGCCGGCCTGTTGGGCCCATGAGCACCCCTAGGGCAGGGGCACCACAGTCCTTCCAGGGGCACCGCAGGCCTGTGAGGGGCACCAGCGGCCTAGCAGGGGCACCAGTCAACACAGGCCTGCCAGGGGGGCACCACAGACCTGCCAGGGGCACCAGAGGCCTGTCAGGAGCACCACGACCTCGCAGGGGTAACTTGGGCCTGTCAGGGCACCACGGGCCTGTCGAGAGGCACTTCAGGCTTTTCAGGGCACCATAGTCCTCTCCGGGCGCAGGGGTAGCAGGGGCACCAGAGGCCTGCCAGGGGCACTACAGGCCTAGCAAGGGCACCACTGTTCTATCAGGGGCACCACGAGCCTGTCATAGCCAGGCATCTCAGGCTTGTCAAGGCCCAGGGGCACCACAGGTCTGTGAGGGGCACCAGCGACCTAGCAGGGGCACCAGTCAACACAGGTCTGCCAGGGGCGCCACAGACCTGCCAGGGGCACCACAGACCTGCCAGGGGCACCAGAGGCCTGCCAGGGGCACCACAGGCCTAACAAGGGCACCACGGGCCTGTCAGGGGCACCTCAGGCTTGTCAGGGCCCAGGGACACCACAGTCCTTCCAAGGGCACCGCAAGCCTGTCAGGGGCACCAGAGGCCTGCCAGGGGCACCACAGTCCTTCCAGGGGCATTACAAGCCTGTCAGGGGCACCAGAGGCCTAGCAAGGGCACCACAGGCCTGCCATGGACACCACAGGCCTGCCAGGGGCACCACCGGCCTTGCAGGGGCGCCTCAGGCCTGTCAGGGGCACCACGTGCCTGCCGGGGACACTTCAGGCTTGTCAGGGGCGTTACAGTCCTGTCAGGGCCCAGGGGCACCAGGCCGTGGTGTCCCTGCTAGGCCTGTGGTGCCCCTGGCGGTCCTGTGGTGCCCCTGTCAGGACTGTGATACCCCTGATAGGCCGGTGGTGCCCCTGGCAGGTCTTTGGGCCCCTGGGCCTCAAGGGGGGGGGCCATGACCATGTGACCCCCCCCTTGGATCCGCCCCTGCTGACAACAGCTCTTGCAAGAGTAAAGTCGCGCTTCCTTTTTATGTACTTTATGTAGTTCTACTGTTAAGGCCTTACAGTGCTAAAATAACTGTATAACCTTTCTTTTTCGATGCCCTGTCTTACACTAGGATGATCACGGCGTTTCAAATACATTCATACTTTATTACCTTACCTATTGACCCTGCAAACAACTGTACCACAGCTCGGCTTTCGATTTGAGCCGCTTTGTTGGGCACATGCTTGGGTGAATCACAACACATCTTCCCTGAAAGGATTTATGGTTTGCAGGCCTGGGAATTTCACGGACAAAGGATATCATTGATGGTGACTGCAGATGTCATTTTCTTTTCGTCGTTGTGTGCTTTGACAGCATTCAGGGTGAAAAAGCGATATGCCGACGATAGGGATCTCCGTGATTTTATCAAGAAAACAACTAGGATATGTTACAAATAAAGAAAGCTCGAGAGGGAGAGAGAGAGAGAGAGAGAGAGAGAGAGAGAGAGAGAGAGAGAGAGAGAGAGAGAGAGAGAGAGAGAGAGAGAGAAACAGAGAGAAGAGAAGAGAAGAGAAGAGAAAGAAGAGAAAGAGAAGAGAAAGAGGAGAGAAGAAAGAGAAGAGAAGAAGAGAGAAGAGAAGAGAAGAGAAGAGAAGAAGAAAGAGAAGAGAAGAGAAGAGAAGAGAAGACGAAGAGAAGAGAAGAGAGAGAGGGAGAGGGAGAGAGAGTGAGAGAGAGAGAGAGAGAGGGGAGAGGAGAGATGCAAGATATTTCAATAAATCCCACCCACCGACCTTTTTCAGGCCCTCTATCTAATAATCAGCATACTTCTCCACTCTCAAGCACACTCCACTCCACACTCACTGACTCCACACTCCACTCTCTGCTGCACATCCCTTCCCTCTTAGTACCCTCTACAATATACAGCATATACCTCTCGACTCTGCCGCAGACTAACGTAACAAACTGCTGTCCCCGTTCCACCGCTCTCAGGGACGCAATATTGCAAGAGTGATATTGTGTCCAGATAAATGACACATTTACAACTATGCGTCCCAAAATGACGACCCACTTTGGCGTATCTCGAGGTGAGGTGACGGCGGTTGTGTGTTTGTGTGCGGCACTCTGTCTGTCTGTCTGTCTGTCTGTCTGTCTGTCTGTCTGTCTGTCTGTGTGTCTGTATGTCTGTGTGTACGCCACCCTTGTTTACCTCAGCCTGGGTGTAATTATCGTCAATTGTGCGGATCGGATACGACGCTGGCACGCAATAGACGGTACTGGGGCTATATGTCACCCATCCGCTGCGTATTCTGTGGGTGACAATCACTGTTCCTGCCTTAGTAATGCTTCGGAGCTTCGATTCGCTTGCCGAGACATGAGGTAGGGCACCAATACGACACGGATCTCTCTTGTAACTGTATCAATACCAATGAATTGGGAATCACTGATATGAAGTCAATAACAGAACAGTGTGATTTTAAGACTGCTGTTTTTAGAACGCCGAGAGAAAACTCTGGCTTGCTTTTATTTCCTCACCCCTGTTTGTTCAAACCGATAAAGATGTTCTTGTACTGGCATGCTGCTTTGTAGGCGTGCTGCTACAATACATGATCGGTTGTCATGGGGCTGACTGACATTGATTGTTGCCAATTAAGCTAAACGGTTTCATCAGGCATTATGCATTCTTAGCACTATTAAACTCTCCAAAGTCGATTAAATCAGAGGGATAATGAATTAATCCGATCAGTTCTGAATGATCCGTCAGCTTTCATTTGACTATGCAGTCAGCCAAAGGCATCACTGGGTCAGTGGGCGTTCGAACTAACATTAGTTATAGCTCGAGATGCATTAGTCTTGTGGGTGGGAATTGTGAGAAACTTGCACTTTCATCTATTAATATGTCTGTGGTTAACCGGAAGAATCCCACGCTGTGTGTTGCTAGGGGATGTTGAGTTGGGGTAAAGAGTGGTGGTCTGGGAAATTAATCTACATGCTAGGTCTACTCGTATATGCTATCTGAGCCATCGGGGACTCTACAATTACATACTGCACGGTGCAGTGTGAAGCATGTGATACTGTCTACTGACTTGTTAACTTTTGTCATATCGTGACTGTTTTCACTTAGAAAACCAATTAAGAAGTTATCAACATTTAACGGAGGAATTTGGAGACCTTTCGTATCGCTACATTGCAATGTGTTACAAAACAACACGAGGCTGATTGCTTGCCATTGAAACGCAGATACCACCGACGTCTCCGTCTCATACATTCAACATGTATCGAGCAGAGCTATCGAATTGAGCCAACCGTAACCAATTTCGGAGGTGTGGTATCGTTCCTTTTCACCGTTTCTGGCAGCTCGGGAACCGGCATCCGGCGGTTATGTGGAGTGACGTCAGATAAGATGGAAATATGCCTCACATTTGAACCAAATATCATTCAAGGTGTGGCAGGCGTTGAAGTTTTTTCCTCCACCATACAGCAAATAACGCTTCCTACTTTCCAGATGCTTTCGAAGGTCGGAAAATTTGAGATGCACACTTTGGGGGATTTATATGGGGATATGTTACGAATGTTTTTTTTAAGCGTATACCTGCAGTCTACAGAGCTAGTTATTTTTGTTTCTTTTCACAATGAGTCTATAGGGTGTGTTCTGCGCATGCTCTCTGGGACCCAGCATTACCTGTTGAACATTTTTACATGTGTTCATTTGTTGCTTCCCTAATCAAGCGTTTAACGACGACTATTCAGCATTGCAATAAGTGACGAAGATGCGCAGGACTATGGCACAACAAGTCACAAACATGGATGTTTGGACATTTGCTTCTCGTAAAAATCAGGGAATGATGGGTGGCAATAACCATGTGATTGCTGCTCGCTTGGTTATTGCTGTAACATGTAAGTTAGCCAGGTATTTGCGCGTGAATCTTAACCTTATCACAATTAAGCGACGCCCGGAGTGGTATTGCCGAGCGAGAATACATATCGAGAATACAGACATGTAATAGCTAATACCAAAGCATAATAATTATATTTCGTGACCCATTTGTTTCGAAATTGTTTGACCAATGATGAAATACATTTTTATTGCACAAAAACACACCCGACGACTATCATAGTGTCTCAATATAAACACCAGCCCAGCTCTCCACGACAGCCGTCAGTGGCAGCCTCACCTGAGTCAGCTGATTCTGACGTCACGGACGTCCAACCTGCGCTCGTGCCCTCAGGCGAGCAACTGGCAGTGGTAACACCGTCGGTGAGCGCGAGACCAAACCGGCGCACGCGTGTCTTCTGCCGCCCCCGCCCCCGCCCCCGCCCGAGCCAGAGCAACAGGTCCCCCGGCCTGGCCTGCGTGACGTCATCACAGAACGTCACCGAGACCAAATCGATTTGGGGGAGGGGGTGGGGGTGGGGGGCCACTCTGGCTCTCCCGGTGTCGAGTTTAAAGGGACATGTCGACCGTAAGGCTCATTTTGGCGCTCGTCGCGGGCGTGATTCGCCCTTATTGGTGTGCCTGTCGAGACTTGATTGCGGTAAGTGAAGCTGATTTGTGGCTGGAGGATCAGATTTGATTTGAATCAGCGACGTAGACGAGCTGTGGTATTTCGTGGCATTTTCATGCTGACTCTTCCGGAGCCATTATATAAACAACAGGGATTAAACGAAGTTGTTCATGTTCATCTCGTCAAATTTCACAGTCAAGCACGTAAGCGTCCGCTAGAATGATCTTGAATGCCCTTTCCTAGAATCGGACAAAAGATGTAAGAAAGGATGTCAGCGCTTATGCATTTAGAAGATGGTGTACCTCATACATGTTTGCAATGTTGTTTTACGCCACCATTATGAGTGATCTTATTTAATTTAGTTTTGATGTGTTTTTTATTTTTTATTTTTAATATGCACGCCATCGTCGATAAAGTTTAAACGCTTGGTTTACCGGTTTCGGTTGTGTAAACCGTTGAGTTGTGGTAATCTGTGTGGTGAGTAAACCGCTGATATTTGGCACACTTCTATGAAATGGCATCCGAAACTAATCACGAGTAGTTTAACAAAGCCCTGTATGATGCACGATCGCAATTGCTCAAGCCTGCTGGAACCACGTTTGGTAAATGCTCCTGTTTCAAAAATATATTCTCCACCCACAGGTTGACTTTAGAAGAAAATATATTTCCATTTTTAGCAGATACTTCTAAAGTCAAAAAGAAAGCACCAGCAAACACGCGTAAGACATCACAATCCACAAGGAGATCGCAAGTTACACAGGTCAGTGAAGTGAAACCTCGGGACCGCTCAAACTACATAAGAGCATCACATGCAATTGCGTACAAAAACTTCATATGGCATCACTGCAGCTAGCCGACTCTTGAGATGCCAGCCCCAGGAGGACAGTCGTACTCTATGCAGCATTCTGGGTAGACAGCGAACCGAGAAGTGGGTATCGGTGTGCACGAGGGGTGGTGAGCGACCACGCCGCACCTGAAAACAAACGAAATGATGTTAGGACCCACGGTGTAACGATTGCATATATAGTTGATCGTAGAAAGAAAGATTGCAACTTAGGTAGAGGTACTCAGCGCTAAAAATGTCCTATCGAATTCAATTAGAATGAAGCGCTGCAGATGGTCAAACTCAAATTGATTGGCGAAAGATATTTCTATAAACGAATGTTGCTCGCCGCTTTCGAGATTTTATTACCTATCCAATTAAGGTGTAAAGAGCTTGTGTGGCTATACCTGTTGTTTACATCTAGGTACTTTGTTTATAATTTATAATGCATGCTAATGTATAATACTTACGATAAAAAGGACAGATATAGAGCGCCCCTTTCTTTCGTGCACTCCACGACCGAACAGTTTGCCAGATATCTCTTTTTGCCCGGCTTCAGGTAACCTCTGATCTCATGAACGTAGCATTCTTTTTCGTGGCCTGCAACAGATGTGTAAAAGGAACAGTCACATTTACATGCAAAGATGTTACACAAATTACATTTTTAGAGCATTAACTGTATTTTCCTCGTGTTAACAATAAAATATGGGCGGGTGACATGCACTTGTTTTTTGTTTTTGTTTTAAATTGTGTCATCGTTTTTGAGTCACCGTAGAGAGGAAGCGAATTTTAAAGGGACCCTCCCACCTTCAAAAAAGTTTATGAATTGGCATGAAAATGATGTCGCTCGGTTCAGAAAGAGCGAAAACGAATATCTACCAAATTTCACCGAAAAATGTTCACCGGTTTTCAAGATATTAGACTTTTACTTTTGTTTACTTTTTTGGGATCTCCGCTGTTTCTAGCGACTTTATTTTAGAAGTGCGGCGTTTGCGGCAGATGTTGCGCGCAAATAGCATATACCACCGCGTGCTACAAAACGTTTTAGTCAAACATTTAAAAATCGTTAGATATCTGCGCTGACGTCACACATTCAGAGGGGTATTCCTAAGCATTAGCCCCTCTGAATCAAAATGCTGCAATTTTGAAATTCAATATTTCCGATTTAAGGCATTTCTCGATGTTGTGAGTGCCGAAACCGGTAATTGTGAGCCAGGGACCCCATTTTGGCTATCTCAACTCAAATCTAATGTTAAGGTGGGAGGGTCCCTTTAAAGCGCATGTATTTCGTGGCATTCGTGGCGCCAAGTCATCGCCAATTTCGAGATTTTTATGAAATGTGACAAAGTTGACAATGCAATTCGCTGAAGCAGAGGCAATAAAGACCCCGAAAAGACCACAAAACTGTCCGATAAAACCGAGTTTTTTTTAAGGTACAAAATACAACTTGAAGCATACTCTCACCTGGGTGAATTTCCGACGGTTCGAAACGTGCTGCAGCCTCTCCACCGATCACACACACAGTCACAAACAGTAAAACCACCGCCAGCTGCATCTTCGCAATAGCAGGTCACCACCACCGCGTGCCCTGTCAGAGGAGCAGTGCGCCGTCACTCGAGACCGCAGGGCGACCGCAAGCCCTCCCGAGCCCTCCCGCTTCCTTGGATTAGCACGACAGCGGAGACATCTCGCGGCGGCGGAGAGAACTAGTCAGACAAGCTTTGCAATTTCGATAACCTGCACATTGAGTGCACAACATGTGCTCTCTCACAGATATGCAAGTTTTAGTTAGGAGATGTTATAGAGAGATTTGAGAAATGCCATTGATTTGTTCAATCAAGGCTTCTGTTCATGGTCCTGTATTTTTGGCAATGTCACATATGTTAGGTATATTGTACGTCATTCTGTGCTCAGGGTTAAACTGAATGTAGGTTGAACCTCAGCAGCTGCGCTCAATGCCCCTATCTCCTTGCAATCCTCTCTGCACGGAAACCGGTTTTCCGTGCGTCTTTAGGCCGGATTTTCCAGCGCCTCGGTACTGCGTCTGAGGGTGTCGATGTTGTCATTGTTTCCAGTAAATCCTGCAGAAATCACCAAGTTTCGCCACTTGGGATGCACCGATTGCCGGCAATGCTCATTGCTCAAACTTCATTCAATAGACAGCTTTATCTCCAAGGAAATACATTGGCTAAGAAAATGATAAGCTCTTCTCATGGCCAAATTTTGAGTTATGATGCATTGATCTCATAAGCAGCTAATACGCTATAGTGTGGCTTTTCCAACAGCTTATCACTGCCCAAATTAAACCTTTATACCTAACTAGTTGGGACTTGAGAGGAATGTGGATGGCTTCTACTTGGAGTAAGAAGCATAGCCTCGCTGGGTTCAGAGGCCGGAGCGTTTAAATGTGGATGCCGGATGGCTTGAAATGTACCGTTCGCCTCTAGCCATGGGTCGCTGTCGATGGTACGTCCTGCGTTCATTTTTATTTGCAATATAAAAACATTATTGCTAACATTTAATCAAGCAAAATGTAAAGTTGCTTATGATTTTGAAATATTTTCTTAGGAACTTCATCTACAATCGATTTCTTACATGGGTCACAGTGCCTAGATATACGTATGCATAAAAGCACCACGTTAAGAACAGCATACATACATCAATCACTCGGTAATATTCGTCCAATTGTAGCTCTACGATAGAAGTAACCCATGACAAACAATGTGTCGCATTGGTCAGCAATATTAGCGTAATCGTGCATTATATGCCGCCGGATGCAGACACAATGCAATAAAGCAATCTCAGCACGTGTGTCAAGCAGTGCTGGACGCTGGTTTCCATGTAACCGGAGCTCGCGCATTGTAGTCCGAACTCCGATGTATTGTTTCTGAGAGGTTCAACGAAGACTATTTTAACCATCTGAATTCTGATGCTCCATGGTCGTGCTGATTGTGAACAGTTGTGTTTTGGAAAAACAATGCGACCTCAATCCTCTTTATTGCCTCAGCCCTCATAGCATGCATTCATGAGTCAGGCTACAAGAGATCAACCTAGGCTTAGTCATTGTGAATTAAAAAAAGGATTTGTTGGCTTATTTTGCCGAGAGCAGGCTGCTTCGTCCGAAAAAGGCCATCGCAGAGCAATGAGATGATGACACGGTGTAGTGACATTTGAATTAAACAAATTAATTCGTATATACTACTAAATACAAGATAAAAACACAATGGCCAGCCATCTTTTAGCATACTTAACTTTACCTACCCAGCTAACAGGAAACGTTAGTACAACGTTGTCACAACGTCGTGTTTCGGTAAGTTGCGAAATTACGTTTTAATTACGTTCTAGCAACGTTCTGAACGTTGTGAAGCCATGGTTTGGTCCTAAAGTTGTGGTAAAACGTTGTGACAACGTTTTATTGGTACGTTGCAGCAACCGCGCACTTGCAACATTATATTTTGATAATGCATGGTGACATATATGGCCATATAACGCATTTCCTTTGACTTCCAATGCGCATTTTCAGTTTTCATTGTTAAATTTGACATGTATTCACACTAGGACTGTTCACGTTGTCAGCTGGTGGTCGCCAACACGTTGTTAAAACGGTTTTTCACAACCTTGACATAGGTACTGAATAATTAGCGGTGTTTTTGCAAGTAAATTCACCTCTCTCCCTCTAATATATATATATATATATATATATATATATATATATATATATATATATATATATATATATATATATATATATATATATATATATATATATATATATATATATATATATATATATATATATATATATATTCTTTTAGACAAAGACCATTAAACGTAATAGCACTTTCACATTTCGAAAGCTTTGTTTGTGTTTTTATGATCTTATTGACTATTTTCTTGCTGTTTTCGTCAATACGATGTATCAGATCGGCAAAGTTCATGTAAAAATATTCGTTAAAGTTCGACGCGTTTCGAATGTATTATACATTCATTTTCAAGTACACTGTGAGACACTCGTTCAAATAATGTGAAATGCGAAATGTGAAAGTGCTATTACGTTTAATGGTCTTTGTCTAAAAGAAGATTTATTGCCGAAGTTTACAAACACACATATATATATATATATATATATATATATATATATATATATATATATATATATATATATATATATATATATATATATATATATATATATATATATCAGTGTATTTTGGCAGAACATTTTCTTTTAGACAAGTTTTGTTGAAGGCCAGGGAATATCTTGTTTTTGTTAGCTTCTTGCGTGTTTGTTCGATATGTCGAAGTAGAAGTTTTTGATCCTGAGGTAAGTCAAAAATGAGATCCCCAAAGTTCATGTATTCATTTATAGCTAGCGACGTTTCGGCTTTTCCAAAACCATTTTCAAGCTTAATTATGTTTAGCACGACATGAGCGATCACAAATGTTGATAAATAAAGTAAAACATGTTTCATGGTACACGATTTCAAACAAAGAGACATTTTGTGACAGTTATTTTTGGTTTTTCACACTTGTTAAAACGAGGTTCTTAGCGAGTAGAATCCTCATTGCGGAGAAGCAATGTACAATGTTCCGTACTCCGTTAAGCTTAACATACTACACGAGCGCGCACACAATACAATGTTACACTGTAATCTATGTACAATATTAACATCGTTTTGGATGATGCTACTACCGGCCTATGAGAATAAGCTTAGCGTAACGCACGACGACAGTTGCTTGTTGAGCTTTGGCTTCTCTCTACGAATGTATAGAGCTTCAAGAACTTGGAGTCGTCGTCTGTTGTTGCACATCGTCAAGATAGTCGTGTTGTCCGTCAAGTCTTGTGTTATGTGTTTGTGGTGTGTCTGTGTTGTGTGGTCATGGGGTGCGCCGTCACGGAGGTGCATTGTGAGCCGCCGAGAAAGGGTGGTGGTGGTAAGTCCAATGTAATCTGTTTTACGAAGCAGGCAGTCTTCGTGTGGGCAAGAATACTTGTAGATTACGTTGGTGCGTTTGAGTTTGTCATTGTTCTGCGTGGGTTTGTTTTTCATAAACAGTGAATGCACTTTACGACTTTTGTAGTATATCTGGAGCTTGATTTTGACATTGTCTTGTGCCGGCTGGATGTTTTTAAGAACGATATCTCTGAGGACCCGTTCATCTACACGGTACGCTGAAGACATCTGATTTTTCACCAAAAGTGTGATGGTTTATATATATATATATATATATATATATATATATATATATATATATATATATATATACTGTATAGCATACAGTTAAAAGGCGGGTGGGTATTAATTTGATGGTGACTCTGGTTAGCCAGTCTTTGCCGTAGCGCTCCGGAGTTAGTATGGTTTCGGACCGCCAAGTCCGGCACAAATCCGGCTCCCTGCCACCCAAACAATATGCCCGGTTACATAGCATTTTTGTCGGGGCTGTTGCTCACTTCTTCTGCGATAATTTTAACCCGCGCCCTGCTGGGGGGGGGGGTGTTTGAACACCCCCCCCTTGTGGTTTTTCGCGAATATCTCAACAACGGCGGCGCGGAGCGCCGCCGTTTTTCGTACACCTTATCATACATCAATTCTACACATGTTGTGAAAATTTCAGACCAAGGTCATTCAAGGTCAGGTCACCAGGTCACTTGAAGTGACCTCACCTCATAAAAAGTTTCAATGTCTGTCATAGCTACACCGAGTGACCGATCGCTTTGAAACTTTCAGCGATTGCTAAGAGCAATAGCATGTACAAAATGTATATCTCAGAATTTTGATATCGATGACCTAAGGTCAGGTCAATTTTGCGACCTCCCCATTATAAGTCAATGGGAGAAAATTGAAATGCGCCTCTTTTGGACAAAAGACATTATAAACACTCCCAAACACCGAATTACAAGTGGTTTAGACACACTGAATATGAAAATGGTGTCCGTGACCCTTGTTTGTGCCCTGAGGTCATCTTAGGTCACGAATGGTATCTAACAGTTTTTCGCAAATAACTTTTGATAGAGGCATGCTAGAGCGATGAAAACGCCTTATATGTGTTCAGCTCGACGATACGGATCGACTGATATGCAATATGACCCTTTCCGGTCAGGTCATGACCTTGACCTGAGGTCAAATTTTCAAGTTGACCTTTCAAGGTCAAGTTATAGTTCATTCGATGCGTCTTGACGAGAGGAACACGATGCCGGTAAAAGTAAGCTCGTACAAGGCTTGGGTCAAAAGTTATTGCAGAAAAACTGTTTCCGAAAAAATCGGCCATTTTTGCAGCTTTTGCCCCCTGCAGGCAAAACCGTTGACGTTAGGTCAAATCTGAGAGAATTACTCAGAAAGGGCGTTAATAGGGCTATCGAATGCGCTTTTCCGCGGCGCTGTAGCTCTATTGGTTCCCGAGTTATGCGTTAGCTTTTTGGAAATTTTCGACATTCGACCTGGAAATCGGCGAAATTTTGCCTTCAATAACCTCTGGTGACCTGACCTTTGACCTGACCAAAAAATTGACCGAAGTGATTTCGTCATTATTTTTTTACGCTCTTTCGAACGCCGCCTTCCGCGTATCGCTGCGTGACCCAGGAGCCGAGTTACAAGGGGGGGGTGTTCAAACACCCCCCCCCCCCAGCAGGGCGTGGAAATCCAGGACCCCCAGCGGGGCGCGGGTGTAGCACTTTTCGTATATTTAGATGAGATCATTGTGTAAATTGCAAAGCGTCATTGGCATGTTTTGCAACATCACAGGCGGAGCTAGAGGCTTGCAACTATCCCTATGTAAACGCGGCTGTTATCCGCGGCTGCCAGCGAGCCACGCCGGCAGCCAGTGTCGAGCAGAGGCGGCCGCCCTGACCTCGCCGGAGGGGCCGTGACGTCAGTGTCACCGGCCGGCGCACAGTGGGCGATCCGGCCGGTGTAGCCTCGCGAAACCTATCGGCATTCATAACATCCATGTTTTTGAAGCTAGAACCACAATATTTAGGAGCAACCTTCTTGAATATCCAATGAGCATATGTTTTAAATAAGGACTATCTCTTATAGGATTTGTGCTCTGTGGCGAGCTTGCAATTTGCCTAATTGCTGCTCGAATAACGCATGAATACTTTTGAGGGTAGGTCGAAATTTATGACGATATGAGCTGGGTAGGACATTGAAATGGTGTGTACCTCCATAGAAAATTGCTTCCAAACCAATATTTTATTCAAACGATTATGCCCTGGCAATTTATACATATCATGAAACAGCGTAAATCTCCCCCGGCAAGGCCCCATTTCATAACGTGACCCAAGCAGCGGGTTTGGTACTTTGGTACATAACTTCGCAAAAAATGGCCGCAGAACCACGATTTTGACATCGTCGTGTTTCCCTTGCTCAGGCGCGTCGAATGGTATACTTTTGTTTAGGTGAGGCCACCGTAAGGTCAACCTGACCTTGACCTCGAGTCAAGGTCAGGTCAGAGGTCTTCAAATCACGAAGTTGGTCGAAGGAGGTCATATCGCATATCATTCGATTCGGCAGGTCTTCCGGAGTCCATTGGTGACCTTGTCGACTCTCTAGCTCAATTTGATTGGGAGTTATTGACGAAAAACTAGTATGACTCTAGTGACGTCATAAATGACGTCATGCAAGGTCAACATTGCCAAAATGCAGCATCAGATCTTGCAATGAGTGCATGAAGTAGCGATTCCATGTATTTGAGACAATTGAATATCATTCCTAGCGCCAAAATAACAGTTTTCATATTTCCCCATTGACTTATAGGTGAGGTCACGTGACCAACCTGACTTTCTGTGACATTTAGGAAAAATCTGAGATATACAAGTTGTAAGACCTCTGAAGGACAATAAGTCCTGCAAGTCTCACCTCCCTGTGAAAGTTACTCTGGCACTGAGAGCGTTGCAAGGTTGCGATATCTAAGGATCGTGCAGAGGTTCATTTATGACGTCATAGGTCAGTGACCTGACCTGCCTTGAAAGTGCAATTGGTGTCACAAGATCCAGCGTGCATCAAAGGTCAGGTATGCCAAGTTGCAGCTCTCTATTGCCTGGGTGTTTTGAGCTATCGCGAAAACACCCTTTGGGGCATTTACCCCTTGTGCTCAAGTGCACCAAGCCACGGCCAACCCTTAGAAGAAAAAAGTGTCTGGATGCCAGGGCTGCAAGTGGCTGCAAATTTTCACTGGCTCCCCTAATAGATAGTGTCTTAGTGCATGCGATACAGCATTATTTTCAGTTCATCCTCGTAAAACTTTTTTTGCTGGGCTTGGTTAATTCAGTGAACGTAATGTTCAGTGGTAGAAAAAATATAAAAAGTTAACCTAATTATAAGACATTTTGAACTGATTTTGTCTACTTGCTTTCTATGGCGGAATCGTCTAAACACCTAAATTTCACTTTCCATGCAAAATGGATGCTCAACACCTAGCAATTTCATCGTTCCGCAAAATATTCAAAGAGCGTAAAAATCGGCTGTGATTATCCCCCTTATGAAGTGTTACGGAACGCTGTCTTTAACGATACTTTTGTCTACGAAAAAATGTCTCCTGAGCCATGCAAATGCACTAATCGTAATCTTTGATGAATTTTTTGTCGACTAGTATGCGTTGTTTTCCAATTTTCGGAAAAAAGCGTCTTTGAGGTTTCGCGAGGCTAGACCGGCCCGATCGCCTACCGTGCGGCGTTCAGAGCCAGCCGGCCGAGCCACAGTCTGCGCGGCCCGAGCAAGCAGTGAGGACCGGCGGCGGGCGCGGCTGAGGTAGCTGGAAGATGAAAGATAGCGCCAGTTGTCTGCGCTTGATGTGATTGTTGTTTTGACTGGTAAGTCAAAGTACCATTTACGAGTAGCATTTGCAAGATTGTGCCTTGTAATATCGTGCTGTCTAGGCTATAGTTCATTGTAGCTCTAGCCTCTAAGGTGTTGACATGTTTGATCTAGCCTGTCGCACTGTTACGGGAAGTGGTGAAGGTATTTTTGTGATTTTTTTCGTGAATTGAATATGTCTGATTTTCCCTCATGTCTTCCCGCAGACGTCCTGCAACTCGTCAGCGCGCCTTGTGGCAGGCCTACTGTCGGCAAGGCGGTAGCGAAGTGGCTGTCCGGAAGCTGCGACCGGAACGGGGGGCGTGCAGACCGTCTGGTCAGGCACTGCCAGCTGCCGAGGGACATCGAGGCCGCAAATGAGCCGGTGCCTAACGGTCCGCCGAGTGATCCTCCCAGCGAGGATTAGTGAAGAAGTGAACTTCCACCAGTTCTGGCGTGCTAGCGGCTAGCGCTAGAGCCGGTAGAACCCAATTCCGTCCCACGCACCCATGGGGGCGTGGGAGGCGCCCCTGGGCCCCATGCCCCATCACCGATGCCGCCGCTGTCGTTTTTTTTTTTTTTTTTGTAAATTGACCTGTGTGATGTATTGAAATATACACTTCTTACATGCCTTTTTTACAAGTCTAGAGAACGGGAAGAGAGCGCCGGAAACACATTCTGAATATGTTGCGAACACGTTGAGAGGACGTTGCGAAAATGTTTAGGACGTTTACTCGGGGTCGCACGGACGGCAATACTGATACGAAGATAGCGACAACGTGGTGCGCACGTGATAAAAACGTTCAGAAACGTCGCAGAGACGTTGCCAAAGCGTTCTATACTCGTTGTAGTCACCAAGGCCTTAATACAGTAGTCACGTTGTGGAAACGTGGTGACAACGTTCCAGAAACACTGTTGGCACGTTACAGAAAACATTTCATAACGTTGGCGGGACGTTGTGAGAACGGTTTTGGGACGTTACGGTCACGTTACCGAAACGTTGTGATGACATTCAAATGCATGGTCGGATGACGTTGTCACGCCGTTGTCTGGAGTCTACAAAATTACGTTGTCACAACGACAAATCGGAACGTTGTGGTAACCATTTGACAACGTTTAAACGACGTTGTAACAACGGCAAATTGTTAGCTGGGTAATACCTATCACCCGATCATGTCAACCTTTCCATATCACCCTTAGTCCTTACCATATTACCCTTGAGTTAATACTACGAAACGTTGGTTGGTTATTGTGTTTTTATCAATTAGTGACCTTAGTGTAGGTATTGGAATGGGCAGACCACCGACAGACGATGCACCATGCGCACAGTGGCAGGGACCTCCCGGTGGGACGGTTCCCGATGGGCAATGACAAAGCCTGTCCTGCCGGGTTAATTAAATGGTTACCTACCCCAGAGAAGGTAGTCCACGGGCCACGAGGGAGGGTGTAGGTATTCAGACGAATAAAATAACGATGATTTGCCCTCATCGCCGGTCCTCTGGTCGTCTGGTGGGGCCGTGACCGTAAGCCCGGACAGGGATGGACGTGTGAGGGGGGTGCGAGTTGTATGGGCTTGTTTGTCCCATGAGGATGGCGAGGATGGATGAAGTTACTAGTTAGGTATGAGCTATTGCTCAATGCTCATCAATGCTTGCTTCTCGCGTGATCCCTATTACCCTACCGCTGCGTCATCTATAATGAGTGTAGTGTTCATTTCTTGAATGTAAGCTTCCAGGTCGGCCGCTAGATGGTAGAAGCTGCAATTCTGAAGCATATGCTTGCTTTGGGATAATACAATTTCTTTGCTTATTTTTCTTAAAATTGTGCTGATGACGTAGTTGATGCATCTACCAATGGCGTGCATATGCTGATGACTGAGGTTTGGATGTTGAGGGTAATATTATGTTTACCTACTAAATATTTTGTGATTCAGATGAAAATAATACTTTGTTGCAGTAAATGTAGAAAATGAAGGTAGTTTAGATGTCGAAATACTCGAAGATGGATGCTCGGGAAAGATTCTGTATGACGTCATTATACTGTTTATTTCCCTCATTTGTATTACAGTATGTTAATTGCTCTAGCCCTGTAGTGTCTGGAGCAAGGCCCTATATATATATACCCCTATATATGGTCTGGAGCAAGGCTGGAGTAATAATAAACACAGCCAGGAACTGACGAGTGGAGAGGTAATGCGTGAATTTATTGTTCAACGCAGTATGTTAGGACCACTGAACTCTATAATGTTTACGAGATATGTCGGTAAATGTCAAGTTTAAGTCCTAAGAAGATTTCATTGATAAATTTTTCATATTTTTACATTATTTGACATCCTGAATCAAAAAATGATACTCATATGTCTCGCAAATAAAAGAAAAAACATAATCAAACCTGACCTAACCTTACCTACTTACCTATAACCTACCAACCTACAACCTACAAACCTACCCTAACCTAACCTAACCTACAAACCTACCTACCTACAACCTAAAACCTACAAACCTACAACCTAACCTAACCTAAAACCTAAAATTTTTGCTGTTTCATATTCGTATCAAAAGCACCACAATTGTAGTTAGGACCTAAACTTGACATATATCGATATGTCCGCACCTTTATCTCATATTTTTGTCATAGAAATTAGGCTGCCATTGAGTGATTGATTGGTTGTCTTTTCAGGACCCAGCCAAGGTTAAAACGTAATAGCCCAACCTAACTGGATTCGGGCAAATTGTCGATGTCCTTTCATATTTATATATATTTTACATGGAAAACTGCATTTTATTAATATCTGACAGTGAATGGTTTCTTTTGGAATTGCTGGTGTAATTTTGAAATTGTATGATTTGTTTGCAGCTTTGGATTACACTTGTCAATTGTCATTGAACATAGAAGATGGGAAATGCAGATTCTAAAGCAAGTTTCAGACAAGCTCTTTTGCAGCTCACATCAAAGTCCCAGGTAAGTGTGCATGTGGTTATGCTATACACTGTGGTCCTTTACTCTGTTGTTTCTGTCCTTAGGGAAGTCAAATCCTTTTTCGTACCCCCACCCCCTGCCTGACTGAAAAATCCATGTTACCATCAACAATCAACATGTCTGGCATAACAGGTAGATTGAGCAGAGGCACAGTATCCAGTGTAACTCTGTGTCAAAATTTTGGTGCAAGGATGAACAAATTTTGGTGCAAATGGGCGATTTAAGAGATTTTGTCACAGGATGAGTGCTAACCTAAGCTAAGGGTTATTCATACGCTATACTCTACACTACACCTTTTTGCACTCAAAATAGGCATCTTTTCATTCAATTTCGGCGAATTGCATTCAATTTTAGCGATCTCTCTATTCGAAGCAAATGAGAGATCGCTAAAATTGAATGCAATTCGCCGAAATTGAATGAAAAGATGCCTATTTTGAGTGCAAAAAGGTGTAGAATTAAAAAAACCTGAGATGATAACTCCTCTGGTGCCTAATGTTCATCAGAGGCCACCTGGCTTGAGCCCCCCCCCCCCCAGATTTATATTCGTGTAGCCCTAAACACCCAGGGGTTGAGAAGACTGGTCGGATTACTAGGCCCGAGAGTCCTGGCCATGCCCTGTAATATGCGATGGGAAGTAGTTTGTCTGCTGAGTTGTCTGAAGAGAAACACAAATTTTGCATGCAGTTCAGCATGTTGATTGAAGTTCGGCGCGCCGGATGATTGTCTAATCGATGCTGGTATTATGTTGAGCAATTTTTCCGGTATTGACGTGGTTCAGAACTGAATGACAAATACCACGCTGATCCTAAATAAGACGGCTGCAGAAGGTCACATCGAAGTTTCACGGGCTGACCCCGGGCCCGGGAGATAGGCGCAGCGTCACCCGCGCGCAGAAGGAAGCCGGTTCTGCCCATGTCTGTCGATTTTTCTCTCTTAAGAGGAACATCTGATCGATTTTATCACAAGTACCTACCGATCATCTCAGCTTTATTACAACTACCAACCGGTCGCCCCATCGACTTTTCTTACATCTACTAATTATCGTGTTTTCTCAAACTGCAGATCATCTCCTCGCTTTTCTCGAAACTACCGATCATCTCCTCGACTTTCCTTGAAACTACCGATCATCTCCTCGACTTTTCAAACTACTACCGATCGTCTCCTCTTCTCTAACAACTGACTATCTTCCCCTGTTTTCTCTCCCCAGCCAGTGGACCCCTCCGATACCCGTTTCTGGGACCAGTTCTGGTCCGAGTCGGTAGCTTCCGTTGAAGATGTGTTCGCCCAGACTCCAGCCGCCGACATCCGGGCGCTGCGTGAAGAGATGCCGGCGAACATGGCGACTGTCTGCTTCAAGGCGGTGGAGAAGCTGCTGAAGGCCTCCGAGACGGGATGTTCCACGCAGCAGGAACAGCAGACAGGTTAGAAAATGTGCGAGTGAAAGGGAGAGTGCAGAATATATGTGTGATATGGGTGTAGAATGTGAAAAGGTGCAGTGTGTGCAGATTATAGACATATGAGAAGGTGGGGGAAAAGGTGGGAGGGGAGTGAAAACTGGGAAAAAGTGAAAACAAAAACGTCTCTACGCATTGCAGCGAGGTATTGGTAACGTCAACTCCAGACATAACAAGTTACAGCCAACCGGAAAACAACCACAACCCACAGCATTCTTTAGCACATCGTTTCTATCGTTCGTTTTCACTCTGCGTTTCCTGATCGCTCGATCACCGAACTACCCTCGCTAACTCTACCTTCTCACCCTTCTCACACAGTGCTCAACTGCGTGCGCGTGCTCACACGCCTTCTACCCTACATCTTCGAGGACTCCGACTGGAGTGGCTTCTTCTGGACGAGCGCTCGGCCAGCCGGTGAGCCGCAGGATGGGCCCGAGCCACTGCCGCTCGCGCAGACTCTCATGGTGGCGCTTTGTGACCTGCTCTTCTGCCCGGACTTTACCGTGACGCCCAGCAAGGCTGGTGCCGGCGTGGTGAGTGTAGTTGTGTGTGGCGGGTGAGGGTTCGATCCTCACGGGAGATGATCATTTTCGCCCTGGCTTCTTGTTATAACTCTGACTATGTTTCGGTACATTTTGTTTTGTTTTGTTTTGTGCTGCTAAGCGTCATGATTTGCCAATTAAATGCGATCATTTCCATTACAGAGACCTACGGTTTAATATCTCACTGATGGCGTTTAGCAGCCTAGGCTTTCAAATTAACCCAATAGTACAGGCTATCCAGGACGCTTTTCGAAGATCTGCCCTGCTCTGATGTTAGACTACGACCCTGTGCCGATGCCATTGAATTTCTTCGTAGTCGAAGTGAATCTAGTGTGAGATCGATAGTGCGTCTTTTATGGCTCCAATCCAGGTGTTTGAACACCTGTGCAGCTGAATGGCTAATAAAGGGCGCTGCATAGACGACGGGGCTGAACTAATTAGGCTCGCAATTTAGTTTTAAAATGCTGACTCTTGCCTTGATCTTTCTATACCTTGTCATTGGATAATCTCTGCTTGCTGTCGTCATATCTTGGTTGTCTTCTGCATAAAGATCTATCGATAATATCGATATTATAGAAGTGCGTGAAATTTTATTGTTGATGACATTTTTGGGAACTTGCGTTATATAAATAGAGCTATTGCTCAACACGAATGCAATTTTAGAGTGCATAGTGCCACCAAGGCACAAGGTAACCCTGGAAAACTCCATCCACCTTCCCTTTCAGCCGTCAAAATAATGAGTTTCGCTAAACAGCCGAGAAGCCAGTCGTGTGCAATGTGCATTAAGTACTGTGGTGCTAAAACGTGCCTCAAATGCTAAATGGTCCACACCCACTCAGTCAGGGTCAGCTGGTTAGACTAAGCGGAAGATGATCGTGACAGTAGGGGAAGGTGGGGTAAGACGGCCCAGCGGGGCAAGACGGACCACCAGCCCTCCCGGCTGAACTGCTGCTGGTATCTACTGCTTTATGCACTCACTATGTTTGTTTTCCTTCGTAACAATGGCCACCTTGAGCTCATGCTGCTAGGATGCATAGCTTTTGAGTTATTGAGAAAAATGTTGTTTTTCGTCGAACCGATCTAATATAAGAGGTCTACGGGTGATTCAATTACGGCGCCTTTCTTGCATGATTAGTTTCTATTTTGCACTTAACTGTGAAGAACAAAGTTATAAACTTAGTTAAAGTCACACTTTAGGAACTGGCAAGGTTTTGCAATGTTGGGCTATTTGACATATACGTCATGATAATGACAGAATTTAGATTTGGGGCAAGACGGACCACTGTGGTCCATCTTACCCTGTGGTGGTCGATTGTACCCTGCATATGGAAAGTTCTTTTCCAAAACATTGACACAAGTTTAAGTAAGCTAATTTTTCAGGAAGAAGTCTTTGTTGCATGTGAGCCATGCATGCAGGTGCTCAGTTAGCATGCATTCATGCCAAACGACAATCAACACTCATGTTCCCAGCTTTTAGCTGCACTTCCATCACACATGAGTAAAGAATAAAGGCTCATTTCGTTATTTTACCATTCTGGTTACTTTTTCTTACAAGAGTACAGAGCAGAAGTGTAACACACATGAACGGATAGCAGGCACTGCTGGGTGGTCCGTCTTACCCCACGTTTTTTTCTTGTCTGAGTTTTTGACATGTCCGTCTTTAACAGCATCCACCACCTAGATGTCTTTAAGTTGAAATTTAGTCTTTACACATATCAACAGAGGAAAGATTGAGCATTCCGAAGACTATAAATAATATGAACTACGAGAGCAGTGTAGCAAAATATGCGGCCTCAAACCTTAGCTGGTCCGTCTTACCCCACCTTCCCCTACTTTGTTTTCCACTGAACATTCTGCCAGCTGGGCTTGGGGGGATTTAGTTCGCTACTCACTGAATGCTAAGCCGCTGCTGGTCCCCTCAAACTAACTTTATTATTCATACTAGCCTAACAATAGCCCCATTTTGATAGAATAAGTCGTTATCCGCCCACACGTCATGAAAGAGTTGCAATATGCTTGCAACTTTTCTCTGTTCGTCCGATTCACATATTGCACTCATACATTCATTCATTCATCCATTGAATCACTAATTGGTCTTTCGTTACCTACCCATTTGTTTTGCAATCACCAGTTCATGCTTCTTCCATTTTTCACCCATTTTGTTCTTCATTCATGCACGTACTCTTTGTTCATTCCTAAGTTATGCATTCATTCATTCATTCATTCATTCATTCATTCATTATCCATGCGCTCTGCATTTCTCATCCATTAATTTGCATTCACCTACTCATTTATTCATTCATTCATTCATTCATTCATTCATTCATTCATTCATTCATTCATTCATTCATTCATTCATTCATTCATTCATATTTAATTCATTCATTCATTCATTCATTCATTCATTCATTCATTCATTCATTGATTCATTCATTCATTCATTCATTCATTTGTTCATCCTATCACTCACCCAACCCGTCTCCGTGTTTTCAGGACCAGCACGAGGATGTGCAGTCCATCGACAGCTGTGAGTACATCTGGGAGGCCGGCGTCGGCTTCAGCAGTCCCGTCACCCACAGTTCGGCTCACGACAGCAACCGCACCGAGATCCTGAAGCTGCTGCTCACCTGCTTCTCACAGACTATGTATCTGCTGCCCAGCGGTGAGCACGCTAATAGGGGATCGATCTTGAGGCTTTATTATTGTTTGGGATGCTGTCGACAAGGGAATGCATAGGTAGCCGGCGGTGATAGAAGCATTCATGTTGCTTTGGGATAGTATGACAGCTCATGGCTCACGTATTTGTTCTGACAATTTACTGGCTTCGCCTTGGAAAGGTGGTCTTGTTTTGAGCAGTGACCTTGGGGTTTATGGTTCCTCCGACGAACAATATCTTGCTTGATTTCTTATGACCCGATTAACGGCCGGAAACATGACCTATGGCCGAAAATAGTTAGGTTCGTTGTCATGGATGGTTGACAACCTTGAACAATGTCACGTTAGCTCACCGAGTGCGTATCTGACCAGTAATATGCAACCTGTTTAGCATCCTTATGACTTACCCACGGCCTTTTACTTAATCGTCACCATCAACACTACAATTATGTGACCGACATTGACATGACCTCTGACGGCTCACAGACGGGGCCCAGGCCGGGCCGAACCGCTGGGTGCAGTTCTTCACGTCTGCCGAGAACCGACATGCCCTGCCTCTGTTCACCTCGCTGCTGAACCTGGTGTGCGCCTACGACCCTGTCGGCATGGGTGAGTGAACCGAAAAGTCGGACTTACGAGTATGTGGGATTCGAATCTTAGATTGTTTAAGTAATTGGTTTGTTCTTGGTATCGTTATTTAGCCGCCGTAGATGTATGGACAGCAGCAAGATTAACCGTTTGAAGAGGGAGCTGCGTGGCGTTTGTAATGAAGGATGAAAGCGCGTTAAAAGTTGCATTGGCTTACACATTATAATGATTTTCCTCAACAGCAAAAAAGCACTTTCTGATGTCGCTAATTATCATTCAGTCATGGAGTTCTTTTTAGTTGGTATGACTGCTTGCTACAAAGTCTGCGTTGGCTATCACTCGAAACGCTTCTGTTCTCAGGCCTGCCGTACAACCACCTCTTGTTTAACGACAAACGCGAGGCCCTAATGGAGACAGCCCTGCAGATTCTCATTGTGACGCTCGACCATGACTCCACTGCCAGTCGGGCTGATGACGAGGTTAGTGACATCATTGGGTCAATAGTGACGTCATCGAACTAACAAGCCATTCTCAAGTGAAAAATTAGTCATAAGCACTGACCTGGGAAAACATTTATCATCATGAATTTTTCTAGGAGGATTGTTTGAATGTTTATACTCGATATCAATTTATGCAAAATGTTTTTGCAAAGTCACTCCGTGATTATCTAAAATCGTTCACCCATGATTCCACCACTGCACAAAATCTTTCTTCTGTTACAGCGCTCTCCGGACAACCTGTTCATCAACTACCTGTCACGGATTCATCGCGAGGAGGACTTTGACTTCATCCTCAAAGGTATGTTACGACACGTAACGCACAAACAACGTAACAGGGATAACGTTATTTGTTTTCAGACACCGTTTGTCGTCGCCGAACAAGATATTGCGTAACGGCTTTGCGACGAACGTCTTCGTAGATGTTTTACTAGTGCTCAGGGATATCATAGTGGACTATAATGATTTGTGTCTATAGAAAGTTATAGCTGTTATAGCTGTTTTCCTAACTACTTTATTACCGTAAACGGGGGTGACTGCTTTGCTGGGTGACTTTGCCATGCTTCTCAAAAAATGTTTTAGGGTGATCTCCAGTGATATTTTACGAAGAATGTAATAATTTTTTATGCACAAATGAAAGATAATTGATGGGCCTTCCAACATAACCAGCACTGAGAGATAAATTGAAGGATCCTCACCAACTCTTTCGTGGTTGTTATTAACAATCAGCATGTCGGGAGAGCATGCATAACAAAATCGCGTGTGCACAAGTGTTAATTAAATGAGTGTGACGAGAACGGGAAACTGCGGATGACTCAGAATCCCTGACTCAGAATATAAAGTAGAACTTGGAAAATGTGTACTTGAATTTCATTTGCATATCATTCATAAATTACCACTAAATACCTAACTGGGCTCCGTTTTATTTAATGGTCAAATTTCCGAACTTTTTATTATCTAACCATGTTCTAGACCAACTGCGATGCTGAGACTTGGTATGGTTGATCATGACAAGGCTGTTAGGTTAGCATATCCAACAAAACTGGCATTTGTCACTTCATTTAGCTAACATTTTTGGTGGCGATTCTTCCAAGTGAATTGCAGGCCACATGGGGTGACTTTGCCACCATGTTATCAATGCAAAAATGAATTACTTATCCGATGCAATTCAAAATAAGTTTTAAATGTAGCATCATTTTGATCTTAAAACTGGTTTTTAAAACGTAAAAGTTTATATGTTGAACATTAACACAGGAATGCACAGTGGGAGTATAGAAAGGAAAAAAATCACCAAAATAAAAAAATGGATGAAGCTGGGCCCAACTTTTTAGCACCACAGCCATGATCATCTACAACTCCTAAGTTTGCCAGTAAGACTGACTGAAGAAATATGTATCATTTTATAGATCAAAATGCTGATAATAAGGGTGTCGGTATGTAATTCCCGCAAGAACGTCCTCTTTCTGTTCCGCTTAATGCCGCTGGAAAAAGCGGCAAGGTCCTAGAGTACCGATACAATAAGACCTGTGCTTATTTATCTATTCTGAACCATTTTTCAGTTTCTATTTACTATCAAATCTCAATTATTTTCAACAAATATAATGTATTATAAAAAGTAAGGCATCTCTCCTTTTTTGTACATCGTTTAAGAGCAAAAACCTCGAATTGCTTTATTTTTCCTATTAAACAATTAAGAATGGTTTCCCTTCCTCATACAATGGAACAAAAATGCTTGAAAAGTATTTGTTAGCGTTACAAAGACATTATTTGGCATAGTGGCAAAGTCACCCCTTTTTCAGTTTAACTTTGCCACGACTCATTTTCCTTAAAAATTTATATTTTTAGGCAAGCTATAAATACGATCATAGCAAAACCCAAAGAGCTAATCTTCATCCGTGTTTTGAACATAGAGTCATCCCAATAAGTTACCAAGTTAAAAGAATACAAGCGTCTAAAGTTGAAAACATGGCAAAGTCACCCCCGTTTACGGTACTATAAATGGCTTTATAGCAAGAGTGTTGCGAAACGATGGGTAGAATCATACGTTTACGGGTAGAATCATGCGTCTTCCGAAACGTTAAATCGTCTATTGTGCATTTTTGAGCCGCTTTACGTTGCAACTTACATCGTTTCTTGCAGTAAGCTTCTAAATGTTTCGTTTTCAGGGTTTACTCGTCTTTTGAACAACCCGCTGACTCAGACTTACCTGCCGCATTCGACCAAGAAGGTGCACGCCCATCAGGAGCTGCTGGTGTTCTTCTGGAAGTGCTGTGACTACAACAAGGTAAGCGTAGTTGTGTTAACAATATCATTAAGTGTTAACGCTAAACTCAAGTCTCAGTTAATCGTCACTTTGAATTTGTTTTACTTTGTGATGCCGTTTACTTTTTTACGTGAGTTACATGTGTTTTGCGAGTGTTCTATAAGCAGATGTATCCTTTGGAATTTGTTCAATGTTTTGGGATATGGATGGATCGATTTGCCACTTCATAACATTTATCTCAAGTAACAACAGAAATGGACAGGAACCATGACTTTCTCATTAAAACCTGTGGTTGCCAGCTTTTTCTCTTGTGAAAGTTCACAAGACTTATCTCCGTGGTTGTATAACATGGTACATTCGGCAAACTACTTGTAATGTGCCATGTGCTGGCTCCCACGAATATGCGTTTGCTTACATAATCCCCCACTATAAGACCCACACTCTACAACCACTCTCGTCATTCACTCTGTTGTCGTTCAATTTTGCGCATTCGCCACTTGGCGGTTTGAGGGCTCGCTGAAAATCAAGAAGAAAACTGACTACAATCATGCTGGCTCTTTTGCTCGCACTGTTGCCTCTTGCCGTTTCGTCTGAAGAATGTATAAAGCCTCAGCCCGACCCTACGTTCACGAATGCCGCGTATGAGGGCACTTGGTACGAAGTGGGCAAGATCCAGACGCCCGGCGGAGCGGCGTTCCAGAAGGACTGCGTCTGTGACGCCCTAGTCTTCCATTCGGATGAGCCGGTGGTGAGTTGACTGACATTGCCTGCGGCTTCTTCTTTTTAGTTTTTTTTTTGCTATTTGTTAATGTGATTATTTTTGTTCTCGGACATTTGTTTCAACAGTTTAGGAGGTCTCACCAGTTTCTGCTGGCTGACATATATTTGTAGGGCTACTGGAAATGGTACTTTTCATATTAGCTACAACTTAGAATGTTCTATGATAGGAAGAGATTATTTATGCATAAACGCTTACCGACGTTTTCGATTCCTTGTCTTTGGTAACCACTATGTGCTAGTGATCTCTACTCTCCGTAATTGTGATGGTATGACAGTTGTCGTTTTAAAGCGCATTCTAACCTGTGTCTGTCCTCGTTTTTCCAGCAGGGAGACGGCGAGGTCACGTACGCCTGCCGCTACAAGACGGTGGACGGCATCTTCACCAACATGACGGCCGATCTCATCTACGATGGCACGCCTGGAAACTTCAACCAGAAGTTCCGCTTCCCGTTCGCTCCTCTCACCGACTACAACCTGGTCCTGCTGGACGAAGATGCCGCCATTGAGTATGACTGCAGTCCTCATGCTGATGGTACCATCGACTACTGCATCCACTTCATCAGTCGCACCCCGAGTCTGTCCGAGGATCGGCTGCAGGCTCTGATTGATCTGGCTCTGGGCATGGGTCTCAACACGCAGGATCTGGCGTACAAGGCGAACATCCAGGACGGGTGCTGGCGTTGTGAGAGCTAGGCGAGGAGCCATTTTCCATGCCTCAATGTGTGATAGTTTTGACTAGGAGAGACATGTCGACAAGGAAAGACGTTTGAAATGTTGGCTTCATTCTGTCGTAGATGATATTCTGTGGATGTTTTGCCGAGGCTATGCTTTATGTATACCGTTCTTGGGTTTACGATTTGTCGATAGTAATGATGCGACGTTTGAGGCTGGTACTTGGCACAAGTCATGACGTTTCTTTTCAACGACATTACTTGATGGCTACGGCTAGTGTACTTGACAAGGTGTATGCTTTGCGTGGTATGGTATTGCACCAAATAAAGCCACAAAATATTTTGTGATGTCGCTGCTTGTTGTCTTTCTGCGAGTTGTGAGTCAGTCAGATAATTGTATTGCGTTTGACATGTTTTCTTGCTTGAACGTTTCTGGCAACTTTTACGCTTGTGATGAAAAGCAACACGATCTACTTACTTACAATCTTGCTCTTCTTTCCCGATGCTAGACATTGTCAGTAAAGCACCGGCTTCAGGGTATCTAAAACGTGTGCTGTGAAAACGGCACCAGATATTTGATGAGTTTTGCTGAGCTAAAATATATTAATTTTCATTAAATTTATGATTAATGACTCAATTAGTGGGCAACGAATAAACCTCTTGGTGTCTCGATATCTCGTGCCCACTGTTCTTTGCTATTTTTTCATCACATTTTCATGCCCACTGTCGTATTTGAGTAGCAAGTGCCCAAGCAATAAATTATTCAATTTTCATTTCCCTGCGTTCCCGTGGACTTTTCAAATGGGTCCTCGCGGCGCTAGACTGAGCACTTGGCATTCAGCTTTATCTTTCAGCATTTTTTTCAGCATTTCTTTCAGCATTTTTTTCAGTTGAAGATGCGATCGACTTGTTGGTTTACAAGCCGGCCATGATCGTGTAAAATGACTTCATCGTAGATCGATTAGTTTCTTAGATATAACCGGAAATGTAATAGTGCGAAACCTACCGCTTAATCTCGCGAGAGCCGTACTACTCACGATTACCAACCCTCACCGTTACCCTCACTCTCCGTTCCCCTTTCTCGGCCTACAGAAACTGCTCTTCTTCGTGCTCAAGTCGAGCGACGTCCTACAGATCACGGTCCCCATTCTGTACCACTTGAACGAGTGCAGAGCCGACCAGGCCCGCGTGGGTCTCATGCACATTGGTGTCTTCATTCTGCTTCTGCTGAGTGGGGAGAGGAACTTTGGCGTCAGGCTGAACAAGCCCTACACGGCGGCTGTGGCCATGGATGTGCCCGTCTTCTCAGGTGGGTTTGGAGTCTTGGACTATGGGAGAGTATGAAGGGGCTGGGCTGGCTGAGTGGTGCATGGGTAGGTACTGGGTAGTGTGACTGGGCTGGATAGTCCTATCCATCCGTCGTTATGCTGCTGAGCTGGGAAACTAAAATCCATATGAAGGTTTATATAACTGAGCAATGTTTAAGGAGGTGAATATGCAATGTTTGTTCATTTCATATGCCATGTTCATATGTAATCATATGTCATGTTCATATGTAATATTTGGTCGAACAAAGGATCGAGGTTCTCTGATACATTTGATGGAAATCGCTAGCGTAGTTCATCGGTAGGATGCTATTTAGGCATTTTACGCTTTCTCCGGCATTGGTAGCTTTCATCTACTATACTATTTGTTGAATGAAACTCTGTGTGAATGTGTGTGTTTCTGTTTGCACCGTGCAGAGGGGTCCTTTGACGCCGTGCGCAGTAGAGCACTTCACGGATAGGCTTTTTAGGATCCGGCCCGGCCCATATCCGGCAAGTCATATCCAGATCCGCCCATTATCCGCCTTTCTTTGAATATCAGAATCCGGCCCACCCATGGCCCGTATTGCAGCCAAACTTCCAAAAAATATCCGTAATAATCCGTTTCACCAATAACTGGTTTCACCCAAAACTGGACTAACAAATTCAATTTAAGGGACCAGACAGCCATACATCTCACAGGCCATCATGGTTCCAAAAACCATGCTTATAAACCTAAAACCACATGAAAATCACCACATTGGTAAACTAGGTATCATCCTTCAATAGTAATACACAATTTCTCTAAGAAGTAAGAAGATAGCCGCTTAACACATTAGGTTAATTTTTAACTTCAATGTTGAATGTTAAAATTTTGATCCGTTTTGATCCGGGTTCAACCTTCAATTCCCAAATCCGGCCCGCCCATATCCGTTCTTTTTTAACAAATTTAGAATCCAATCCTATCCGGTCCGCGGATTTATCCGTGGATAACGGATTTATCCGGCCCATGAAGTGCTCTAGTGCGCAGGTCAAACGGTGCGGTCGATGGGGCTGAAATTTTCGCAGCATGTTGATGACGTCACGGGCACGTGCAGTGTCGAGGTTCCAGTCCCGGGGGGTGGATGACTTGCACGTGGCACGCGCTGGAAAAAGGTGCATTTTCTCCAAATTTTGCTCGGCTCTCAAGCTTGATTCAAGGCATCGGCAGCCGGGTTCATTCGCCTTTGACAATAAAATGCATGACGATCGGCGGCGGGTGCCTCTCATTTGCAGATTGGCAGCTTATTTATTTTGCTAAACAGAGGCGAATGAAGGTGTTGATTTTCGGTAAATAAAGACAGTTTCAATGCGCTGACACAAATGCACCGCGTTTGCCGTAATGCGCCACATTTGTCACGAGGCGCCATTTTTGTCGCAAATCGCACAACTTTATCAACTATGGTCCGATAAGCGTGCAATTCGGTGGAAGGAAACATGGCAAAACGACAATTACAAATGTACCATTTTTTGTCGCAATGCGCCACATTTGTCACAAGGCGCCATTTCCATCAAATATGATTAAGAATAATGGAATTACACGAGTAGGAGCACGGTTAGGAACTCTTTTTTTATTTTATCAGTTTATCTGATGGTGCTGTGACCTCACATGGCCCAGTGGTAGTGGTTGGTGTACTGTGTAGTGGTAGTAGTATTGGTAGGAGTAGCGGTAGGGGTAGTGGTAGTATTAGGGGTAGTGGTAGGGGTAGGGGTAGTGTTAGGGATAGTGTTAGGGGTAGTAGTAGGGGTAGTGGTAGGGTAGTGGTAGGGGTAGTAGTAGAGGTAGTAGTAGGGGTAGTAGTAGAGGTAATAGTAGAGGTAGTGGTAGGGGTAGGGGTAGGGGTAGTGGTAGGGGTAGTGGTAGGGGTAGGGGTAGGGGTAGGGGTAGTGGTAGGGGTAGTGGTAGGGGTAGTGGTAGGGGTAGTGGTAGGGGTAGTGGTAGTAGAAGTGTAGTCCAGGCCAATCCAATGTGACGAGGTGACCTATACGACCTGGCCTGACCGAAGGTGACCTGGCCTGACCCAGTGTGACCAGGGATGACCACCTTGACCTGACTTGACTCCGTATGACCCAAATTTCATACAACTAAGCCCTCAGAATAGTTCTTATGTTCAAAATTTTCTTCTGCACGTTTCCGTCCATATCGCTGCTTCCAGACGACTGATCAGTTTAAAGCAAACACCATTCGAAAGCAAGTTGGCTGCTGCCGCATTTTATGGCTACGCCGCGAAGCAAGTGGCGCAGCCGCTTGTCTATATTACTATTTGAGGAGGGCGTAGTTTCTGTCTATTACGAAGGTCGCGACATGGTGCTACGTAGCGCGGGTTACAGATCACACCGTTGCACCTACCGCGCTGAAATTTGCGCAAGTTATAGAACAAGGATGGACAACGTGCCTTTGAGCGGTCTCGGCTCGATCGGATCGATAGCGAGCGCGTGGCGCGTGCCCAAAAAGTGCAAATTCGCGTCATAGACTTTACATGTATAAATCGGCTGGCAAAAACGGGCGAAAATGGCTAAATTTGCCCGACACGGGTCCGTTCCCCGTGCAATATCTCGGTAGCCGTGCGCCCGATCGGCACGGGGAAAACAGCATCGTGTAGAGAATCGAACGGGCAATCGAATAGTGTGCGGTGCAGGGGTGGCACGCGCCACGTGCAAGTGTGAGGGCAATTTCATTTCAAAAAGTGCCATTTTAAACGGATTTTGGAATTTATATTAATTTCAGGTGATCGTCAGACGGAATGAGTTGAAACAGCGCCTATTAGCAATAAAAATGTACCGTCTCTCATGGAAAAATTGTGAAAAGCTAATTGATCAAAAACAATGTGGAAAAAATCGCTGAATTAAAATGGTATTTGTCCATAATGTGCCACTAAAAAGATACACGGGATTTGCTGCTTAACCTGATACGCTTGACAATTGAAAATGCTATCATTAGAAAGAGCATTCAATTCTCTCCAAGATCCAATCATCACGTTTGCATGACAAGCAACAGTATTCTTTAAAATATAAATGTTTTAAACCTCTGCAAAACGATTTTTAGCGAAAATTATCTACGCCTTTCATTTGTCTTAAAACTACGCACCTCAATTATAAAGCACATTTGACAGATTCTGAAGTGGAAAGCATGCTTATCAGACACGGGCACCTCGATGCGGTGGATATTTTTTCCACAAACCAAAACGTTTAGCCGTCAAAAAGCAATCGACCGAAATGGATAGATAACCCAACCGACACAAGAACAACCGAACACCCGCCGATCGAAAATATCCCTTTTCGCGTTGCGGAGCACGCGGGTCACCCTAGTTTAGTACTGTTTATTTAACGTCAGTTGAATATTTCCGGTAATTGTCGATAGTTATAAACATCTAAGATATTCGTGTAAAAAAAGATATCACCACACTTTGCGCAATTGCCGTTTTACAGTAGAATCCGCATAATTAATCCACCCTGGTGACGCGACGTTTTGGATTTATTAAGCGGTGGCTTTATTAACCGAGTCAGTTATGATTCTTGCAGAAAATCCGTGAACAGCTCAAGTGGCCACAATAAGCCCCTGGACTTTGTTTAAGCCTCAATATAAGCCTGTAATATCACCCTATAAGTTAATACTAAGCCCCAATAAGCCTCTATATTAGGCCGATGTTTTATTGAGCGGAATCTACTGTATTTGGGACAGTCCCATTCACAATAGCCCTCCTGCAGCTGCCAATCTTCGATAACTTTTTTCCTACGATAAGTTTTTCATGTGAGCACGTTTGCCATGACTTGCTGCTCTTGGCACTACCTGAATACTGTGCTCGTTCGGTATAAGCAGTCGCTGTTACACTTCACACACTTGCTGACCGTGTACCGTTTTCTTCCAGGAACTCATGGCGATCTGCTGATCATCGTGTTTCACAAGATCATCACCACGGGCCACCAGAGACTGCAGCCACTGTTCGACTGTCTGCTCACGATCCTCGTCAACGGTATGTGATTGGTCGTTGTAGGTGTTGAAAGTGCTTTGAACACACTTTGCATTTATTGTTTTTTTCCTAAGCATAACTTTATGGCTGCTTTGGGGATTTCACTAAGTTTTTACCCTGCCGTTCCTGCTTTTTTGTGAAATGTGTTTAGTTTGAAGGCCTCATTTACTCACAAATATTTCCAAGCATATTAATGGAGCTATACATTGTTTGCCATTCTGCTACATTTTTTAGAAAAACATCTGCGAATTGCTTAGGAAATTAAGTTATTTGCTTATTTCGTGTGAATAAGGGAATTCGTGTGTCTTTTCCTTCAAACAGAGACTTTTTTACGTTGAGTTTTGCGGTTCAAATATCCAGATGTATCTCTACAATATTTTGATGTGTCTTCCGCACCTTCCAGTGCAGTGTTTCATTTTTCAGCCTTTTTGGTGGCAAATCACACCTAATGGGGAAAATATTTTCATCCCTAAAATATGAATGACCAACTTTACTTCATCTCTGAAAAGAGTTTCATGTATTCCCAACAGCCAGTTCACGTGTCACTTGACAGTTGATGCACCCACATCCTTTTGTTCCACACCCTGTCAAGATCCTGACATGAAATCCTGGTTTATCAGTTAGCATAAAAATTGGCATTACACCATTTTGCAAAAATACTGCAGTTATTTACTTTCTTTTTTTCATCCTAGGATTTTTCTTCATCGGCACACCCAACCAATATCAAATTTTAGAACACTGTTCCAGTGTCTCCGTATCTGAAGACGCTGTCGATGGTGTCGGCCACCAAGCTGCTGCACCTGCTGGAGGCCTTCACCACGCCGTGGTTCCTGTTCTCGGCGCCCAACAACCACCACCTGGTGTTCTTCCTGCTGGAGATCTTCAACAACATCATACAATACCAGTTTGACGGTGAGGCAGAGAAAGAGATGTTGCGTGGTAATGGTACGTGGGTTTGGTCTTTGAATAACTATGCCTTGCTTAATCTTGTGTCGGCTGAAAGATACACAATCAAGTGAAGATGAATGTCTTAGAATTATCAGGGCCCGAAAATAAGTTTTATCAAAGTGCCAGCGGTCAAGACTAAGTCAAGGCTACAACGCTTCCGGTTAGTGTCGTGCATAGGCTGTACGCTTTTTCTTCTTTTTTACTGAAACAGTATAATTTACTCGCGCTTAAAAAAAAACAATTCGGTAAATGAAAACCGGGGATAATTGGAACAAATGTGCTCTGTGATTACACATCTTATTCTTTTTAACGTTGAGGCGCTACATATGCTGGTCCGCAGACGAACGCATCCGTGTAGGTATCTGAATACACTGCCGTATCCCTGAGAAAATAACAGACGGTGTCTGCACACTGCGGTCTGCCATGTCGAAGCTTATTTATCGTTACTGGCCTTGGGCCGAGGCGGGGTGCGCAGGGAACGGTTGTGCAGTTGCCTTGAATAGCCATGTCAGAGGCATTTTTGGAGTGTGTGGGCCGTTTAATATTTGGGGTTGGGTTGAACACCGCTGGTATGATAGACCACGGTGCTAAGCGCCCGTATCACAGACTCTTGCGACAAACTTCGTGCGTTATCTGTGAAATGTCAAGGTGCTATTTGCGGTAGCATGATATATCATGTGCCATATTATGTGCCATATCTGTATAGACATGGCTAATTCCTGGTGGCAATTGGCAAACCTCATGCGTCATTGCACATGCATCACCTTTTTGTACTTTGTAGATGAATTGAATTATGCCCTTCATTTCAGTAAAGTTTGGAACAGCGATCAATTCTCTTACATATATTGTGATTTCGCCGTGTTTTTTTGTGTATTTATGACGTCTTTGTAAATGTCTTGTAAAAGCTAGCATTGCTGTGACAAGTTATGCCTGGTCATAGCAAATTATTCATAAGCGATAACCTCGTTCCTTCCCTTCACAGGCAACTCCAACCTGGTCTACACCATTATCAGAAAGCGTCAGGTGTTCCACAACCTGGCCAACCTGCCCACGGATCACGGCACCATCGACAAGTCGCTCAGCAAGCGGTAAGACTGGCGAGTGGCGATCCTTGGAGGCGACAGGGCTAGTGGATTATTCCGGCGGTGGAGTGTTGTTGGGTTTATGTTTTGTGACACCAGATTGATGCTGTTTATGTCGCTGCATTTGTACGCCATGCCCTTTGGGAGGTGTGGCAAATGACTGTTACTTAGGACCAGCAGTTCATCGAGCGCCATGCGTTTGGCTAGATGTTTTCTCTTTCACCGGATGAATGTGTGGTCTTACTTGGTGCGCTTTTGTATTAGAAGCTTTTGCTTCAGCATGTGCTATCCACCATGGGCTATTGTTTGAACGACCATTACTGCAATTACTCTGACATTTTATTTTTATTTTTCATTTTCATCGACGATACAGCCTCATGTTTTACTCCATCCTACCCATCATCCTACCACCCTCGCTCTTGGCCTCTTCTCACTTTTTTCGTGACAGCAAACATTCGATGCCTCCGCCTCGCTCCTCAGGTCCAAGGCTGAGGCGGTGCGTCAACCCTCCCTGGACGGGTCGTCTCGTGCGCTGGCCGGCGCGGCGGCGGGGCTGGCTGAGCAGGGGGCGCTGAAAGCGACGCTGGCGGCCACACCGCGTGAGTGAGAGATTAGGGACGTTGGCTGAACGGTCTGGGAGCGTATACGGGAAGTGGAACGGGCTACATTTAGAGTTCGAAGCCATGGCAAGTTGAATCATGATTATTTAAAAAGAAGCTCATTTTATGATTTCTTGTGCTGCTTTTGTTACTCTAACGACATCCTCTCACATGAATTGTGCAAGACGCATGCTCATAGATTCATTGCCTACTTCTCATAAGTCTCCCTTCCTAAATATCTGTGAATTCGACGTTATGGCACAGAGCTGTGTGGCAATTACGCATATGATATGGGGTGCTAACCACTCCATATGATAGTTCCCATCATATCCATCACAATACTCATCTCGGCTTGTTGCCCACCTGTCTGCCGGCTTATATCGACTCACTCCCCTCACCGCTAAGTATATTGAGTCATGATGCCCACTTCCCCAGTGTAGAATATTAACTCTCCCCACCCCCCCCCCTCCTTCGCGGCAGGTATTGACTCGATGACAGAGAAGGAGTCAGCCCACCCTCAGCCGGTGAATATCGCCGAGCTGAGCCTGGCTGAACCGGCCGGGGTGAGCCGACCGCAGGAAGGCAGCACCTCTGACGCCGGCCACGAGGAAACGGGAGGCGCTGCTGCTGCCGCGGGACAGGTCGGTGGGGGTGGTTTTCTGGTTGACACTTAGGCCAGAGACAAAAAAAAAAAAAAATGTTTCTGCTGGCAGTTTTTAAAGAGTGTTAAGTTTTGGCTTACGCTGTAACTTTTTAATAGCACTTACGAGCTTGTGGATGCAAAAAGTGGTAGGTGCCAAAATTATTTAACTTAGAGCAGAATCAAAGCTCGGGAGCATTTGACAGTGAATTGTCACTTTTTCCGGTAGATAGTCGATTATCTTTTATAGTATATCAGCTTGTTTTGAAGCGAACCCACCCTTGTTTGCATCAAAATTGAAATCTGCTCGCCACAACAGATGCTATGTGTGTGACTGTATTTGTCGTAATTAACAATTGGTGCTTCCCTCCTAATGTATAATGGGCTGACATCCACCCTATTCTATTCCAGGCGGGCCCGTCGACCAGTTCCCCGGGTCCCTCCAGTCCCACCCCGACCACCTCCTCCGCTGCCACCTCCTCTGGTACCGGCCGATCCGCGCCCCCGGAGCGCTGGGTGCCCACCAGCCAGTGGGTGAGCTCGTGGAAGAACAAGCTGCCCCTGCAGACCATCATGCGCCTGCTGCAGGTGCTGGTGCCCCAGGTGGAGAAAATCTGCATCGACAAGTGAGTGAGAATGTGGGAGAGGTGGTGGATGGGAGTTGTGGGGTTGGTGAGGCTTTGTATTAGTGGGATGATGGATAGGTGTTTGGTAGAAAAGCTGGATGGTGGTTGGAGTTTTTGGGCTGGCGTGGTTTTGTATTAGTGGGATGTTGGATAGGTGTTTGGTAGAAAAGCTGGATGGTTTGAAAATATGAACGTTGTGCATTGGGTTAGTTGCCGAAGTGGGATGCGTTGTGTTCCATGATGAAAAGGAGAATAAATTTGAAGGCTGATTGCTGAGTTGAACACAGCAGAAAAAAGAAACAAATAAGAATTACGAATTGACGGCGAATCCTTTTTCCTATGCGCAATGCCCCTTGCTTTAGATTGCCACTTAGCTAAGTGCGTAATCCCGTTTGGCAACGTTTTGATGATATTTATTGTCGAATGTTTATGCGTGCTAGCGCTGTCAACGCATGAATGTTATTTGGCAACTTGTTGATGTACGTCGTACTCGTAAATTACACACAAATATGTAAAACGAGTTTTCTGAAAACGTGTTATTTGTTTGCGTCTTTCCTTACACCAACCCACATTGTGCACCTTTTATGTCATTGCGCTTTTTGTGGTATAGTGATACGCCATATCTCGTCGTGACTCTGGCCACCATTGTTGACTTGTTTTGTCAAACTGCACGCAGTTGACCTTTACAGCCGATGTGATGTAGCAGTTCCAATAAACAAACTTACATTACACCATACTAACCACCTTCTCCCAACTCCCTTTCTTCACAGGGGTCTGACCGATGAGAGCGAGATCCTCAAGTTTCTCCAGCACGGAACTCTGGTAGGCTTGCTACCAGTACCGCACCCGATTCTGATCAGAAAGTACCAGGCCAACTCGGGTACCACTCTGTGGTTCAGGACCTACATGTGGGGAGTCATCTACCTGAGGTCAGTCCATAGTGTGGTGCTGGTTGGGTGATTATAGTCTGGCAAACGTAAGAAAGAATAAATGCAGGATGAAATTAAGGTGAGATATTTGACACGCATGTCTGTGGACGTAATTTGCGTTTTATCTCAAAGTTTGCTATATGCTTTTATGCTGAAAAGAAAAGTAAACCACTCCAGTTCACTCCGAACTATTTACAACTAACAAAATACACGCAGAGTTAATTTGAGGCGGCTTAAAGTTATTGTTACCTTTGCCAGACTATATTTAGCCGCGGTGGAGGGTGGGTTCGAAACTCAGCATGGCTGATGAGTTTTCGGGCGCTGCTTTGTGTGAACGGTGATTTTGTTGCTGTCTGGCTTTGCTTGTCTGACCTGGGACATGCGGTTATGACAGCCATATTTCCTGCGCGTCCATTCCTTTTCTGTTGAACAGTTATGGAAAACAGCGCCTTACAAAATTGCAATATTTTTTCTATGGAGCAACAGGAGCCATCTTGACTGCATGTGGCTATCCTGAATTATTGTCTCCTGATCCCAGGATGCTTCCTTTTTTGTGTATGTGATGAAAGCACCAACTCCCCCCTCGCATCTCAGCGATTGCTAGCAATCGGAATTGGTGTGCTACGAATGATGCACAAAAGTATGACACTCTGAACCCATAGCATCATTTATCCACATGTGCTACACATGAATGCACGATTGTCAGCGCGTAAACTATGCGCAATGCGCATGCATCTAACAACTTTCTTGGAAACTTAGAAGCATCAATGGTCACTCTTGCTTATCAGTCATGAGAAGGCAGTAAAGAGGGCGCTGGCGAATCTACATGCAACCCTAACAACTCCACGAATGCTGTGAAGTAGTTACATCAAACATTACATTGTGTGAATTGTTGCGTTGCTTCGAATATGGTGTTTTGGTTGTGTAGCTTCACGCTTTTGCGCTACCCGGAGATACTCCTTTTCCTTTATTGTTTCCTTTGACATTGCATGGCTTGGTGAGTCTCGAAAGTGGTTTTGGTGTCACGCTTGTCGCAGTTTCATAAAGGCTTGGCTCTTTATTGGTAGCATGGAAGGTAACCATTTTCTATATGTAGTTAGGATTTCAAATGACCTTTTCCTCGATAATTAATTGGAAATTCAATAAAAAGTAAATATTATATTGTTTGGCAAATTTTCGAACAACAGTTCATTCTCAAGCCACATGAAACAATTGACAACGAAGTTTTATAACTGCCGCCAAGCTACATTTTTTGAATTCTCACACGTGATGTACAAGGTGGTCTTCTTAAAATCAGAAATCTGAACTTAATCGATCATATCCCAAGCTGTTCCGAATCCACCTATTCACATATACATACATACATGACCATCAAAAGTAATATGCGAGCACAATCACATAAATATATACATGGTTCGTTTTGGTCGTGGTCGTGATGAATAGATCGCGTAGCATTAAAAAAAAGGTGACAACAATGACAATATAAACACTTTGGAAGTCTCGTAGCAGATTATGTCGTATAAAGTTCGGTTCGGTTTAAACAATCATACAAATGCATACAACTAATATGCGAGCACTCTCTATTCCCATACATGAATATGGTTCGTCTTGGTCGTAGTCGTGCTAAATAGCTGATCGTGTCGCATTAAAAAAAAAAGAAGACAACAACAATAACAATACAAACACTTCGAAAGTCTCGTAACAGATCGTGTCGTAAAAGGTAGGGTTTACACAATCATACATATGTATACATCTTCGAATCAAGCGCAGTACCTAACAATTATCCACACATAACAAATTTCAATGACAGCCAGTGGGTAATGAAAACAAACAACTATCATTCTATAGTATGGGCCATGAAGACATGTTGGAGTTGAGTTTTGGGCGCTTCTTTTGGATCAGGAGGGATTCCGCGAGTTTCCTATCTGGGTGGTCTTTCGACTTATACAAAACACGTACTTTGAGGGGAATGCCTCCTTCGTGGGTGGAGTGGCACTCTTGAAAATGATCTCCCATGGGGGTGTCATGTGTTTTGTTGAGCGCGTCCCTCAGGTGTTCATTGAATCGTAAGCGCACCGGGCGCTTCGTCTCTCCCACGTACGTTACGGTCATCCCATTGCTTTGACAGACAGTACATGTTATCTCATAGACTAAGTTTTTCTGCGTGCAGTCCCCAGAGAACCCCGATCTGCATGTGTGACATCTTTGACCTCCTGGGCATAAGGGCTTACATAGTGCTGACCTCACTAGTTTATCTTTTAGTTTTTGTGAATTTGTCCATGCTAACTTTACATTGAGGCCTGATTGTCTCACTTTCCTCTTAACTTCGCATAACAGTCTTTCATCTACGTAAGGAAGTGTAAGGAATCCATCACAAGGTTCTTGGGTCCTGTTCCTTCTAGTTCTGAAATGACACCCCCATGGGAGATCATTTTCAAGAGTGCCACTCCACCCACGAAGGAGGCATTCCCCTCAAAGTACGTGTTTTGTATAAGTCGAAAGACCACCCAGATAGGAAACTCGCGGAATCCCTCCTGATCCAAAAGAAGCGCCCAAAACTCAACTCCAACATGTCTTCATGGCCCATACTATAGAATGATAGTTGTTTGTTTTCATTACCCACTGGCTGTCATTGAAATTTGTTATGTGTGGATAATTGTTAGGTACTGCGCTTGATTCGAAGATGTATACATATGTATGATTGTGTAAACCCTACCTTTTACGACACGATCTGTTACGAGACTTTCGAAGTGTTTGTATTGTTATTGTTGTTGTCTTCTTTTTTTTTAATGCGACACGATCAGCTATTTAGCACGACTACGACCAAGACGAACCATATTCATGTATGGGAATAGAGAGTGCTCGCATATTAGTTGTATGCATTTGTATGATTGTTTAAACCGAACCGAACTTTATACGACATAATCTGCTACGAGACTTCCAAAGTGTTTATATTGTCATTGTTGTCACCTTTTTTTTTTAATGCTACGCGATCTATTCATCACGACCACGACCAAAACGAACCATGTATATATTTATGTGATTGTGCTCGCATATTACTTTTGATGGTCATGTATGTATGTATATGTGAATAGGTGGATTCGGAACAGCTTGGGATATGATCGATTAAGTTCAGATTTCTGATTTTAAGAAGACCACCTTGTACATCACGTGTGAGAATTCAAAAAATGTAGCTTGGCGGCAGTTATAAAACTTCGTTGTCAATTGTTTCATGTGGCTTGAGAATGAACTGTTGTTCGAAAATTTGCCAAACAATATAATATTTACTTTTTATTGAATTTCCAATTAATTATCGAGGAAAAGGTCATTTGAAATCCTAACTACATATATCAAGATGTTCCTCGCTAGAGCACTACATACTATTTCTTCATGGTAACCATTTTCCTTTTATTAGAATTGACGCGTATTTTCTGTGTTTGGCTAATAGTAATGTGCTTCTTTGTGTTCTTCATAGTGTCACAAGAGCCTGAGTTGATGAAAAGCAGATGTTAACATTGTGCCAATTATATAGAAACTCGCTTGAAATGCGTTTTTGTAGCAATTCACGAACTATTGCTAAATATGTCATATACTGAGAACTCGAGTTTTGTCACTGGCACAAAGGTACAATCGGTGTCAACATTCGCCACGGTGCGTATTCTACGAGCCCATTTACATATAAGCTACTCATATTTAAAGAACTGTTACGGCTATCGACTCACAAAGCTGGCTTTACGGAAAAGATATGGCTGTTTCCTAGTCTAGAATTTTCATGGTGTAGAACCATGTGTTAGTGTAGAACCCTGTATTCGTGTAGAAACCTGTATCAGTTGCTCACCAAAGTTTATGCAGTTTTGCCTTCGCTTGAGATCCTTTTGTTCCTTCGCTGTTCATACTCACTAACCGCTTTTCATTGTCAGGAATGTCGAGCCGCCAATCTGGTTCGATACAGACGTGAAACTCTTCGAGATCCAGCGAATGTAGGCGTCTTAGCCTCGAGAGACGGAAGAACGTACTTGAGCCAGCAGCTGATGACTCGTATGCTTGATACTGAGAGAAGCATACCTGGCGCTGGAACAGAAGTTTACCTGAGAAAGAAGTTTACCCGAGAGAGATGCCTGAGCCGAAGATGCTTCGGACAAGGCCTGAATGTCTTAATTGTTAAGTGCATCAAGGAGATGCAATGTGTGAGTCCTGTCTGCTGAAATCTTGGATCTCGTGTGTGGCATTCCAGGATTCTGGGGCGAATATATGATGCATCAATATCTAATAGGACGAAGCGGTGGGACGTTGTGGAATATATCTGATTATCTATCTATGTGGCGTTGGATCCCGGTTATATGGTTCATAGCTTGAATGTAACCTTGTATGACTTATTACGTGGAGTTCTGTATGAAGGTCTAAGATGACGAATATTAGCCAATACCCTTATTAGCGTAGGAAGAAACCCATATAAAGATGTAGCTTATTGTTGTACCCTACACCCTCAAGCGATAAGTATTCACCTACACAAGGTTAAGGGGCTTTGGCTCATGTATTTTATAAGTGCACTGCTAAAAATGCCTAGAAATTATAAAGCTAGAAAGTTCGATGGATTATATGAACAGTAGCAGCTTGGGACGAATCTTAGCGTCACGATGGGGAAAAGCATGCTAGCCGTAGTGTGGGTAGCTTCCATGTAAGTCACAGTTATGCACGTATACAGTTTTATTTACGGGGATCAGTAGTTAAGTGTGATTTATTTATCCCACATAGGGCATGCAATCATCACTTGTGTAACATTCTGAAAGGTCCAGAATGTTAACTCAGTTCTTGGTCAGTGTTTTTTTTTTGCGGTTGTTTCCATTTCCTTTTATTTGTGCTGCTATAAGCTACCTTTTTATGAATGTCAGGGCGTTGCCACTATGATAAATGCTATTATCTTTTATGATTATATGCAAACCTGCTCTGGCCGTCGCAAGCGCAGTCATTCCATTTCTGTGAACCCATGTGGTGTTATGCTTTTATTGATCTCAAAAGAGGGAACTGCCGCTTTTAGTTCCATGATTACAGTTTCCCGGAGTTCTGGTGGAGATGAAAAGTTTTCACAACCCAAAGCTTATTTTAAACATGGAGCATGCAGGGTCATTAAGTGTTGTGTCTCACTTACCTGCTAGATAATTACATCAGACGACGTTTCATTTGAGGCAACTGCACTTGATCTCTTTCTCCAGTGACAATAATTTGATTTTCAAGATTACACCTTGCTTAGCACTGTATTTGTTTCATGGTTTGTCCTCTTCATCAAATTTATGAAACACAAAGTGTTAAATGCTTATTTTCGCTTGGGTAAGAATATGTAGGTCTCATGCCCAGTTTCTTTAAGCTCACTTCCATCATCCATGCACTTGCCCAGTGCTTATCGCGTGATGATAAATGTTTGTAAAAAACGACAATATATTCAAATACACAATTAAAAAACAGAGCTTTCGGTAACAAATACCTTGATCACTGATCACTTGATCAGTGATCAAGGTATTTGTTACCGAAAGCTCTGTTTTTTAATTGTGTATTTGAATATATTGTCGTTTTTTATATATATCTGTCATGGATAACACACATAAATGTTTGTCCACACGTGATCATGAATGTCGTAGTATCTACAGGGGTCTAAACACGGTTCATGTCTTGTAGATTGAATATTGTTATTTGATCAGCTAACGCACACAGACTGTTCGTCGTTAAAAACCATCTCTATCGCACTGTATGTAATAATTTCAACGACGAATTTCAATGCGATAAATCGTTGTGAATGTATAGCTTGTGTTATGTATGTATGTGCTTCTGTGTTCTTTTAACTTTTTATTGTGATGTGTCATGATTATAGGTATCTTCCTTGGCACCTTTCTGGCTATGTGAAATGTGCAATGATAAAGCTTTATTTTGTTGTGATTCGGTGTCGGGTAGGGTAAGAATATAAATATATTTTGTCGTACTGTTGTCGAATATTGCGTTTATCTATATTGAAGCTTGTATTTCCTGGAAAAGGCAGGTCGTCACATTGTCAAAGTTATTGAAGCGGAAGAAACTGAATGCAATTAATAGCATCTAAATTAGTGGTTATCGCGGTAGATATATTTATACATTTACGCCGATTGTTATAACAATCTCACTATAGACAACCACAATGAGACGAGTAAGAACATAATGAGGATATTCACATTAATACTTAACAGGCAACTATCCTCAAATTGATAACATTGTACTCTCACATTCAAAGCAAACATTCGAATCCTGAAGAGAGGACCATCAACTTCACTCAAGCGTAACGGCACTTTTCAGAATAAGTGACACTGGTTCCTTTCTTCACTCCACTCTGACTCCCACAACTATTAGACGGTCTATGCTGAAGAGTAAATGACACACGAATAAGTGGACTAATATTTTGTGTATTTTAGTGCACTTCATGGTTTCGTATATTTTACTTCGGGGATCTAAAGAAAACTCAAAACGGGCACCAGACAGTAATAGCATGACAAACGCACGCGACGCTTATTTGGGAGTACCGTACAGATTCCTCAGATCAGAATAAAACGCGTAGCTATCAAAATTCGGGTCGTTGAAGTTTGGCAAACGTGTCGCAGACGAGGTCACCTGTGCTGAAGAACCAGACTTGGGCCTAGTGGACGCTGAAGATCCAGACTGCCTGAACGTGTTTCCACGAACGCTAGTGGGAGGGTTGATCTGAATGAAGGTAGCCTGGGGCCGAGTTGACGTTCCCGCATGTCGGAATGTTCCCTGGCTTGTGCTAGGTGCGTGGGTTGGGATAAATGCCTGAAAGCTGGTGCTGGGAAAGGCGAACGCCTGTGTGCTGGCCGGCACGGCTTGAGCGAAGTTTGTATGTGTATTTTGCGTGAAAGGCACTTGATGGGTGCTGGAGGAGGAAGATGGGAAGCTACTATGGAAGTGAGAGGCGGGTCTAGCTGTCGTGGTGAAGGCCGAATGGCTTTGGAATGTGTTTTGGAATGTGTGTGTTGGCTGGTGACCGAATGATCCTGACGAGTCGGTTGCTGATGCCGGTTGGGCGAACGTTGTGAAGGAGCTGCTGGTGTGAGGCGTGCTTTGTTGAGATGTTTGATGGCTGGGGGAGGAGGAACTCTGGAAATTGCTGGAAGGTTGAGTGTGACTAAAGGAGTTCGAGTGACCAAACGATCCTTGGTTCGAAGGAGTTTGACTAAAGGAATTGTGGAAGCTGCTAGAAGGTGCACTCTGTCCAAATGATCCATGACTCGAAGCAGTTGTGTGGGTGAAGGGCCTCTGCGTTGTAGTGGTGAAGCTGTTCTGCGGGAAAAACGACTGAGAGTTTGATGACGGCACCTGGCCGCCGGATGAGCTGCCCTGGAAGCTGCTATCGAACGGTCCGTCGCGACGGAACGGAAAGACGTTGGCGGAATCCTGCGAGACTTGTGACCCTCCAGAGGTAGACGACGATCCCGAAGGGCTTCCTCTTGAGAACGAAGTGGGGCCCGCGCTGCCTCCTGTGGTTCCACTCTGGGCGGAAGGCTGGAAACCCTTGCCGAACGAATTCGAGCCAACGCTGTTGGTAGGATTGGCTGCGTCGGCAGTTGATCCTCCGGTGGAATCTCTGGCGATGATCCTCTGGGTCGGAGGGCTCACTGAGCTTGCGTCTCTGTGGGCGTCAACAGTCTCCCGGAAGAGAACTTCGTCGGGGACGAAGGCGCCCACCTTGGCCGGAGAGACTACCGGGGTGACACCGTGGAACTCATTCTCCACTATGTTGAGATCGGGATTGTCCAGCGGCAGTACGTCCAGGTTCAGCGCATTCTCCACCTGCCTAGCAAGCTGCGGCTCCAGCGGGATGAGGGAGTCCGGTCCTGGAGCTGGCTGGTCGAGATTGCTTGAACCCTTGCCTGGCTGTCGGTCTCCTCCACCGAGCCCTGCCAGGCCGAGTAAGCCCGCGCCGATGTCCGGGAAATCACCCGGAAGGTCGATGGTAATTTTCCGGCCCGGTGAGCCGAACCCTGACTGCGAGCTGGCGCCGGTGCCAGGCTCCGACGGCCCGGTACCGGGCGCCGTATGCTGGAACTCGTACGTATGGAACGTCTGCCACGTGGAGGTCGTGCTGCGTGACGTTCCTCCGGTAGGCGCGTCGGCGCCCTCTGCAGGTTCGAAGAACTTGAGGAACTCAGGAGGGATCATACCATCAGGCGACTCGAAGGTGAATGTGAACTCTGGTTCGGTGAAGGGCGCGCCGCCCGCGGCGCTAGGTCCTGTCGCATCCGACGAAGGAGGGGGCAGGTAGCCATTGGAGGGACGGTGGACCGACTCGGCCTCCGGACCCTGCGCCCCGTTGCCATCTGCTGGGGGCAGGTACCCACTGTATGGGCGAGGCGTGCTGGTCGCGTCGCGCGCCTGAGCCTCGGTCGGCGGCCCAGCCGTCGGCCGATCTCTTGACTTCAGTGCCGCGATGGCAGGACCCGGCAAACGCGCCGCAGGTTTAGCGGCCTTCGCCAGAAGGTCAATGGCATCCGGCCGGGGGCCAAAAACTGGTTCTGCGACGATCACTTCCGCTTCAGCTGCGGGGACCACTTCAGCTGCCGCATCCACTATAGGCAGAACTTCAATCGTCTCAGAAACAGGGCCAAGCTCAACCACCTCTTCCACCACCGGGGCAGCTTCGGCAGCTGCTTCTGCCGGCGGCAGCTCTCCGCTAGGAGCAGAGAAGACGGGAGCTTCAGTCGCCCGGTTCTTCTCGATGGTTTCGCGTAAGAACTTGAGGAAGGCGGGTATCTGCTCCTGCGGTATGTTTGGCAGCTGAATGGGTGGCGTGGGGTTGTGCTGAGGGGCCGCCAGCGACCCCCTGACCAGCAGCAGACAGAGAAGATACAGTGCTGACCACTGTGAAAAAGAGAAGTGGGAGGGTCAGTGGAAATATCTATGTAAACTAGCATTGACATTTGAAATTACGATTTACGAGAGCTTGTTTGTATACGATTGTTCGAATGTTCAAAAACATACGAAGGGTCAAAAACTGAGGCATCGCGTAGTTGTAAAGCGGCTTTAGCTGATAATGAAAGAAACATTTAACAGAATATGCATACGTTTGGCGTCTCCAATATAAATTTATCCATGCTGCTGTGCTTAGGGGATCTCTAACAGTAAAATTAACGGCGTCTTTGTTTTCCCCGCGAGTGTACAGCCCTGCAAGCCATACATTTGTTAAAATTCTACCGATTCCACCAGCTTTCCTGCGCTGCTGTTCGATGCTACATTGATGTGACCTTCACATGGCTCAGTTAGTCGCTGACACACAGGAAACGAAGACGTCTCTTCAACTTTGTCACAATATTTCCTCATGGGGATTTTCATAAGGAGATTATCGGTGTCATTGCTCAGCTGATCCGTCATTTGGAGGGATCAACTTTGGAGAACAATGAATGCAGGCGTAGATAGCATGATTCATGTTATCTATGGTTAAGGCTATTGACTTTTGCGTCATTGATGTGATTGTGATTGATTTGGTGTCATATTTCGGTATCATATTTCACGTTTGCGTTAGACTTTTGTGTGAGATTTCTTGTGGAATCGAAGTCCGGTTTGTTCCGGTTTGCGTCAGTTCCCTAAGTAAATTCATACGGTAAATGCATCCTAAATCGCCCCTGTCAACTAAAATTGACCATTAAATCACAGTTTCTCATAAGCAGATTATGAAACTCATTTGAAAAAGCACCTAGTAGGAACATATGAATAATTGCGATCACTGATCACGTGTTGGATGGTGACGGATTTGCCGGCGGACACCGAAAATTATATCATTTCTTCTGCCTGTTTTTAATTTGACCGTTTTTCACTAAATTTGACTTATTTTTACTTCTTTTGATTGAGCCGGAATTTCTTTGAGAAACTAGCAGCTGCACATTTACTTAATTGGACACTGTTTTGCATTTAGGTACCATTTGCGAAAACCTAAGGCGTAAAATGCTCCATGCACGGATGAGGAAAGTGTGCCCGCCGTTTATGGGCGGCTGTGGTGATCTCCCAATATGGCGGACAGTACCTGTGGTGATTTTTCTTCTCTGACAATTGTCCCTCATGCACACCCGAGGATCTCTGAATGGACAATGGCGGAAATTGTTTCATGCTAATGAGGAAAGATGTGTTGGCCATATATGAATATCTCAAATAAAAGTGCGTTTTTATGTCATTTGATAACTGTAGAGGGAATGAGTCATGCTATTCGACGAAGTGTTGTTGTGAGATGATCATAATTGCCTGTTATTGAGGGTTTATGCTAATGCTCATAGGAGTCTCTCATTCGAAAGTGAACGTTTTTTTCTTCTGTGTTTGCCATAGCCGTTGCTGAGTACAGCAGCGACAAAATGTTTTCAACGCTTAGCGGCAATAAATTGATGCCCCCATCATGCGTAATTTAGTCAAAGAGATTGAGTCAAAAAGAGTCAACTGTTCGGTTCAATGTTCATTGTCCATGGCGCTGTATTGAATGTGGTGTTAGATTTCCTGGTAATGTGATGTTAGATTGGTCTTTTCTATCATGGTCTGAAGTAAATAGAAATAATTGGAAAAACCTGTCTCAAAATTTGGCATGCTTGCTATTCAGATGCAATGCAATTTCTTTAGTGGGATTGATGCTTCAGCAAACGCACTGCTGTGTGGAGATACGGTTGGCCTGGCATGATGATAAGACGCTAATAATTGAACGAAGAAAAGAATTGCTGAATGTTCTTCGGCCGACCACAAGCTCGATATGGAACAGACTATAGTCGGAAAGTTCCAAACATATATGGGTTTGTTCTGGCGGAAGCCCAAATCTCTCAGTACATTATTTGTAGAAAAGAGCTCTTTTGCTGCTTTACCAGTTCTGTGCCACCGTCTTCAGTCACGTTTCTAACCCACTTCAATCGCATTGCACGCTTACAAAAGAGGTACTTGTTTTCAAACACCACTGGGAGGACCCCGTCGCCCGGTCGCCTTCTCACCTTCATGATTTCACGCAAGTGGCAGCACTGTATCAGCAAACCCACGAGCTTCAACTGAAGACGGATCAAACAATAGCATCAGTTTTAATGGCGGATGCACTTCGCCTGCCTTTGTGTCGACTCGAAGGCGACATTTTCCTGGATGTGCAGTTTGCACTGGATGGGGAGACGGCAAAAATGTACCGTCGGTCTGAAGCCTATGGAGGCATGAGTACCTAAATCATGTGGGCCGTGATTGAGCCATCGGATGCGGTCATCGATATGTGTCGTGTGATAATCATCTGCGCGTTGTTAGTAAGCCAAAGGGTTGGGAGTAACTGGAGCTGGGATGCTTAGGCTGCTAGAACCATGCAGCTCACCTTTGTTGCTTTGTCGAGCTACTTTGCTACTGCTGCCTTGTTTGTTAACCGTATCATTCCTAGGAAATATCTCGAAAACATTCTTTGTTTGTTCAATCCTCTTTTGTTTCCCTCATCCGTCATTCGTAGCTCGATAAGGAAAGAAACAATAGAGATTATTCGTCATCAAAACCTATGTCAAAGAAGTGACCTGGTGACTGCTCGCTAATCAGAGTAACCTGCTTGATGCGTTGCTTTCTTCGCCAGTCTCGACTGTCACGCCGCTGTCGTCGCTAGTTCCAGCTGACGTGCCGGACTCGTCTCCGGCTACAGCTGAAGCGCCATGTGTGCCCCTGTCTTGTCGAATGGTGCGTGATGCGCCCAGTCAATAGGCTCGATAGCAGACCTGTCAGCCAGTTTCCTGCGATTGTCAGTTCGCCATGAAAAATCGCCAGGGCTTCCCAACGGCGGTGCTGCTTTTGAGCGCTAGCGTACGTGCGATATGTGCACCGTGCATCGCCTTATGGTTGTCTTGTCACTAATTTGCTATGTCGTTTGGAAAACAAAACCGCATTTTCTTGTAGTTGTGTGTCCGTCCGAGAATAATGCAGCATGACAATGTTTGAACCCAATAACAACTGCATTTTTAATGAGTAACAGCGGCTACAATGACGTACCGAATTAGCAGCACTGGTAGTGGTGATGGGGGACAACGCGGTGGTCATGGTCATGACCCATTTTACCGCTAGACGTGGTGCGGGAGGTGCACTGTTGAAATTACCATCCGATCATCGATTTTAATGGCTGCTCACTTACATTTTAGCTCCCCTTTTCTCTTTTGCCCCTAGTTTGGTCCGATGGTGACGTTATACGTTATACGTCGGCGTTGCGTGAGGTCCTCTTAAAATCTGTCTAAGAATGAACCAAAAATCTATCTGGCCGGGTTTGCTAAATCAGTAGCACCACGTTAAAAAGAATTCCACCTTTTGCCGGATATTTTGCACATCGAGGCTATCAATCATTCGAATTTTTGGAATTCTTGATGCGGCTTTCCTCGATATTTCTGCGCAATACCGTGCAGCAGCAGCATACCCCAACATTGTAACACGGTAGTTGTTTTTTAGGCTGTGTCTGCCGCGGTGTGGGGGGAGGGTTTTCCAATGTGTGGATATTGTGAATCACCCGGGCTTATTGCACGGTTTACCTGTGCCAAGGGGTATGAAAAAATGGCGTTCTTCAGTGAAACTGGCGACTGCTTCCACTGACAACAGATGATGAATGAAGCGGATATGTTCATGTTTCATGTCTGAACGAATTAGGTTCAAGCTGTCCACCCCTAATAAGTTATTTAGGTCAGGATGTCAACGTGATATTTCATGTTCTTACACCGTTTTCACATCAATTAAACATAATTGGACACTTGTGGTGCCACAGAAGTCGTGTGTGACCATGTCTGCTTCCGTTGAGCATCAGACATCCTTGTTTCATCAATTATAGCCATATTAATTGACTGTCGGTATCCTTCGTCCAGTGACGAGGAACGGGGAACTGAGGGATTGATTGTCACACCTGCAAATGTTGTCGTCATACCTGCTGTGGCGACCTTGGGTCCGTATGAACACTTGGCTTTCCTGTGTTGTGATATGGTGACCCGGACGTTTGATGATTTATGGCATGCAATAGATGAGTGGCGTTTTGATGACGCGGAGCAAAGCTTACAATTTCCGAAATGATGACATTATGGTTGAAACGGCCAGCTAGCAACCGAAGATCTTCGCATTGATAATTTGTGAAATATATCGCAAATGATGCGATACTGAGAGCTGCTGGTCACGTCTTTTTCACATTTCGACGTGTTAGAGGAATTGTAAGTATAAAAAAGATGATCTTTCCTCAAGAATTGCTATGTCACTATTGACATTCTTGATGTGTAAGAAATAAGTGCTTATTTGGAAGATGAAAAAATCAAGCATGCTATATGCTAACAATGTAAGTTCCTCAAACAAGACACCGGACGCCGCTATCGGCACGTTTGTCGTGTCTAGAATGACCATAATGTAGTTAAACAATGGTGCATTAAATGTTTGGCGGGTTATGAATCAGGGTTTTACGTAAAAAAAGTGCTAACAGACCTATGGGGTGAAGACTGATGTTCACGGGGTCAAATGTTGCTGCCAATCGCTTGTAAGAAGTTCTGCCTTACCTGCCATAATGTTGACTACTTAGTGACTAAGAACTTAACCGAAGGTTTGTTGTCAATAGTTAGAACTTAGAACACTATTCGTTAGAATTTTGTTTTTCTATTAAAAAACAAATCTGAGTTCCCTGACAATTTTGAAAAAGCTGTTTTGACTAAGTGCAAAAAAGCGACATCATTGAAAATATTTTGCCAGTCCCATTGCTATTTCGAGTTTGTCATGATTCAATCCTCCCTGACTCGCAAATTATGTATATAATGTATGAGAAATCAAGTACATGAGCTCCGATCTACCTTGCTGCGATCTTCCTTGTCCGCGGCTGACATTTATTATCCCGAATAGTCCCTTCATGTCCATTGCGCTTGGCACTTGTTATGCAGCAAAACAACAGCTCAAAGCGAGACATGTCTATCAGGGACTGAATATAGATCCATTAATGATGGTTACTCATGGACACCTGTCGCTATTTAAGCACAGTAAATGAAAGAAAATGGAATGATTATTAGCTTTAGATGGGTGATAAACATCCATTTAGTTTCCGTGCTCTCACCATGCAATGTCGACACTACTATTACGCGCCCATTGACACCGAACCTTTAATTGACATAGCCGCTGCTGAAATTACTATTTTTATTGGCACTGGAACAATCAGAAGCACCCATAGTATCATCTTGATACTAAGTAGTATGCCAGTACTGGCATCTTTACTAACATCTCCAATTGACCTATCTTGGCACTTAAACACGTTTTCGCCAATTAATCGTCACGCGCAAGTCCAGAATCTGGACTGTTTTGGCACTTTCACCGCTATTCGCCAATCATTAGCCAAGATGACACTGGTTGACAAAGTTACAGTTTCCAGAAGTATTTCTTCTCGTGCATCCAGACGGAGACGACGAGCCAGAACATAACGGTCCACAGGGCCTCTCCGAGCCTCCAGAAGTGGCTCTGCATGTCCCCGTACTGCCACGTGAACGGGAACATCTCGAACGTCACCTCGTGTCCCACGTACATCAGAAGAGCGTTCCGACCTGAAACGGAAGATGTATGTATCGTGTCAGGCATTGTGATATTTATTCACATTCGATAACAACACAAAAGCAAGTGGCTATTTAGAATATTTGCTTTTGTGTTGTCATCGAATGTGAATAAATAACGGAAGATGTGTCTAGTGGTTTGACATCATTTAGTTGGGGTGCGGAACGAGAGGAGTACGCTCGTTATATCCAAAGGTTATGCCATCAACTATATACCTCTGCATACCTTGTAGTGGTCCACTATATACATACTATAGGTGTGCTGAGTCACAGGCCATGGTCTATGGTCGGTCTGTCGTCTATGGTCATAGGTGTTATATTTTCTAAAAATATATTTCCAGTGTTAAAGTCCCCGAGTATAAATATTGCTAGTGGTGAAAGCGAGTTGGCAAGAGAAACACTTTCGATGAACCTACTATTGAATTCGTCCAGTCTTTCGGCTGAGAGACCTGGTGGAAGATATACACTACAAACTACTATGGATGTTCCGTTCAGTGAAACCTTTGCCCAGACCCAGTCCTCCTCTTCTAGCTCTAAATTTGCTAGTCTCTTGACAGCCAGGTTTGCCCGCACATATATCGCCGTTCCTCCACCGTCTCTATTTCTATTGTGCAGGTAAGGCGTGTGAAAATCGGGTAATTCATAAAGACTAGGATGCACGGAGTCGTCTAGTTTTGTTTCACTTGTCATTAAAATGTCGATGCTGTTGTGGTTGACAAAAGCCGACAATTCGTCTATTTTTGATGGCGTACTGTTGATGTTCACGTGACATAAATTTAATTGTTTGATGTTTGGTCCTGGATTTGTCTCGATACCGCTGATGATTAGAAGTAGTTTTGTTATGGGGCACAGAGCAAACAACTCCCATTGTTTAATTGTGATGTGTTGAGAAGGATGTGCTAAGGATGTCTTTGCAGTGTAAGGTGTGTGTTCTGGGGATGTCAGGATTTGTGTGTTGTTCTGTACAGCTGAAGGACAGTAGAATGTGTGATTGTGTGTGCGCAAGCTGAAGGACTGTGAAGGGTAGGTATAGGGGTCAGCGCGGCGCTCGTCGGACCGGCACCGACCCGCCAAGCACTGGTCGACCATTATTGAAAGTCAAAAGTCAAAAACAAGCCGCGGCAGCCGAACGTGACAGGGTCAACAAAACAGTGAACATGAACAGTGAACATAAACAGTTGTGGGTGAGAGACTGAACATAAGCAGTGAACAAAACAGTCTACAATACTGTGAACATAAACAGTGAACATAAACTGTTGTGTATTAGATGCTAACCATAAGCAAGCAGAGCAAATAAGAGCAATTTTATAAAAGGTTAGGCATTTATATACATAACACAAGCAGGCAGTAGGTTGAACCACCCAGGGAAGGAGGCGAAGCCAGCATGGCTGCGTCCCAACAGACAGCTCAGGGGTTTGTGGGGGCGCGCTGCTGTGGGCTACGTGTCGCTAGCGAGGGGACGACCCGACGGCACGACGGCCGGCGGACCAGCGGCGGGACTGAGTGGTAACTCGTTGTGCATTATAATGACGAAACATCGTGGTGAGTTCAGTTGTCTGTTGTTAATTCAATTAGTGGCTTAAGTTAGCTAGTTTGCACACAGTTCTGAGTTGCACACACATGCATGAGTTGCACACACATGCATTACACACTTAGCGTCCTTCTTCCCCCCCCCTCCGGACTCCCTAACCGGATTCCCCTGCCGGACCCCCCCCCCTCCCTTCCCTCCCTTCCCCCCCCCCCAGCGCCGCAGGACTGTCTCTGCGCAGTATCAGGGCGCTGGGTTTACCTCAGTTCAGGTGCGTCTAGTCGCCTCAGTCGCTCATGTGTCCGTCCTTAGACCGAGGTCATATTCGAGACGCAACTAGAGCTGGGCGCCGGCGAAGCGCCCAGTCACCACACCCGCGGCCGCACCAGACGCGTAACAGCCTCGTCAGCAACTCGAGTCACCCTTCGCGGCATCACTTCCATCCAGCGACAGCCCACGGTCAGTTAGTTCGTCGCCGCTCGCACAGCACACGCACGCAACACGACTCCCCGGTCGCCACGGCGGGACTGACCGGAGTGACCCGACATGACCCGAGCGGCCGCAGCGTCTCAGCGGCGCACCCAGGAGCCGCGAATGGGGGGGGGGGGGGGGGGGGCGCCGCCAACGCCGTCGCCCAGTGTTCATCGCGAGAACACTTCTAGCGCGCGGCGCCCCCGCGTTTACGGACTGAAGCCTCGCGTCGGGGCCTCCTCGAACCGGCGTCTACCAGTGTGAAGCCGTCGTCGGCATCCTCTCGCCCACCGACGGCCGCGGCGCCGCCGCTGCCAGAGCCTCCCGCCGCAGCGGCCGCGCCCGCCGACGAAGGGGGCGGCACGGGGTCGTCGCCCACGAGACGAGCCAGGTCGGCGAAGGAGCGGATGACGGTGGTGGGATCGCCGTCACGTGCCTTTGCCTTGAGTTTCCCGGCGTCGGACCAGACGGCCCAGAGACGGCCGTCCTTTTTCAGTTGTCGTCCCCGGTAGAGGATGTCCTGGTTGGTTTTGGTCAGGCTGTCTGAGATGAAGATCTTAGACGCCACTGCGCTGGTAATTAGAGCGCTTGGGACCTGGGATTCTCAAGCTCTGGGATTCTGTCCTCATTTGGCAACATGGACCACTTCCCCATTTACCTGTCAACTAGCCTCACATCATCCACTTCACCTACACAATCTAGGACGATCTGGGACTACAGCAAACTCGACGCAGACAAATTGACCAGACTCATACAGACCACAGACTGGGACGAGTTACTTAACAATGACATAGACACCGCCACCGAAAAATTCACACAAGCAATCTTGGAAGCCGCCCGTGAGACAATTCCTACAAAAATTATTCACGTTAAACCTGGCGATAAACCCTGGATAACAAGACATTTGAAACATCACATGAAAAAACGAGACAAACTTTTTAAAATTGCAAAAGGAACGAACTCGAGCTGTGACTGGGAAGCCTGGCGACTTCAGAGAAATTTTGTTACCAAACTGAACAAAGACTGCAAAGACATACACACCAAACGACAAGTGAATCAGCTCCTCACACAAAAACACAATCCACACCAGTACCACAAAATTCTTAAACAAGCTATTCGACCAAGACCATGCACACAAATACCTCCACTAGAGACACACAATGGACAAGTAGCGACAGATGATGGCGAAAAAGCCACCATCCTTAATAGACACTTTGTCGCACAGACACAACTACACAACACACCTACGCTTCCACCTCCAAACACGAGAACCAGGCCTGTACCCGAACTAAACGAAATAACCGTAACCGAACAAGAGGTACTGTCAGCATTAAATTCTCTCGACCCACACAAATCTACTGGCCCTGATCAACTCCCCACGAAAATATTAAAAATGATAGCAATTCTCATAGCAGAACCATTAGCAAAATTATTTAATATGTCTCTCAGAACTTCAAAATTTCCTAATCTTTGGAAGGAAGCCAATGTCACACCAATTTTCAAACGTAAAGGATCGGCAGCTGACCCACAGAATTACAGACCCATTAGCCTTCTATGTTGCTGCTCTAAAATTTTAGAAAAAATCATATTCAAACATATTTACGACCACCTCATCGAAAATTCGCTTCTTTCTGACAATCAAAGCGGGTACAGGCCTCACCACAGCACGCAACTACAACTAGCCTACATGACTGACAGCCTCTACAAATCACTGGACAAAGGACAAGACTTTACTGCTGTTTACTTAGACGTGACAAAATATTTCGACAAGATTTGGCATAAAGGTCTCCTGTTCAAGTGCGAAAACGACTTCTCTATCACTGGCTCTCTTCTCGACTGGCTGAAATCATACCTAACTGACCGAAGACAGAAAGTAAGAATAGGGAACTCATACTCAACGACAATGACTTTAAACTCCGGATGCCCGCAAGGCTCAATTTTAGGTCCACTTCTTGCCCTCCTGTACCTTGACGGACTCCCTGGACAACTGAAAAACACCGCCCTACTTTACGCTGACGACATATCATTATACGCATCATACACACCCGACAACATGACACAAGCACAACTTTCACTTCAAGAAGACCTTAACACAATTGAGCAGTACGCACAGCAATGGGCCATTACTTTTAGTTCATCAAAAACCATAACTCAGACATTCAGCACAAGAAATAACTATACTTCACCTCAAATTCAATTCAATGGGCAACTAATATCAAAAACGGACACTCATAAGCATCTGGGATTAACTCTATCAGAAGACCTGCGTTTCAAGACCCACGTTACCACAATCATTCAAAAAATAAACATCGCCCTCAGCCCCCTCTACCCAATTGCGAAATTCCTTCCACGACAAACACTAAACACCATATACAAGACCTACGTGCGACCATACTTCGACTATTGTGACTGCATTTACGACGGACACATCACTGCACACGACGAATTAAGACTGGAAAGACTACAAAACAGATCCGCTAGACTCGTGACGAACACACTACATCGGACATCCACAGACAAACTTAGAGACGAACTCGGTTGGGACAGTTTGAAGACGAGACGAAAAATCCACAGGCTTTTTCTATACAAAAAGATCATAGACAATACACCTCGCATACCGAACTACATTACAAACATGATCCCAGAGGAGAGAGGGCGCACGGCAGGACGAAATCTCAGAAATCAAAACCACCACACAGTCCCGCGAACTACAAAATCTTGCTACCAGAGATCCTTGATTCCCAAAACATCCCTGCACTGGAACCAATTGCCTACGCACATACGAAACTGCCAAGAGATGAAAAAATTCAAACAAAGCATTAAACTACTACTCGGCACACCACAGCCCCCACACTACAACGCACTAGGAACTAAGGTTGGGAACACATTGCACACACAAATCAGACTGGGGATGTCCAAGTTAAACGCACACCAGTACTCTATACAAAAAGTAACAAGCCCCGAGTGCGCCTGTGGCTACACACAAGAAAACACAAAACACTTCATCCTTCACTGCCCACACTACGCACTGACGAGGTCCACACTATTTGCACAAGTATCCACACACCTCAACATTGATTTCAACAACCAATCAGACACCATGAAATTAGACACACTTCTACACGGACACAACACGACAAAGCAAAACGCACCTCAGGTTCTCCTTGCCTTTCAATCCTTCCTCAAAAACACCTCCAGACTGATATAGCCCCGTCTCGGTGGACTGGCGCCGGCCCGCTATCACCGCTTATCAATGCAAACTGTCGCGGCAGCCGACCTGACTCTCCGCGGCCCTGGATTGTACCATATTCATTTATTCTGTTTACGTTACCAGGTGGTGGTGCCTCGATTTAAGCATCAGCTTTTGCACCACCACCTGGACTATCTGCTTATTTCCATTTTATGTCTAATAAATGTGTTTTGTTGTTGGTGTTAAGTGGTCTATGCACCAACATATCAACAGAAGATTACTGCTCCGACGGTAAGGAATAACCGAACACGCAGGAAGGATGGCATTGCCGATGAAAAATGTAGAAAATGCTCTGTGCGACCTTCCTTATCAATATTAAATCCACCCACTGATCACGTCATCAGGAAGTGCCGTAGAGCCTGCGACCTTGTACTTTCCGACCATTGGAATCGTGGGTCTTGCGGGCAGTAGACATTGGGCGTTGGGAGTGGACGGGAGTGGCCATTTTTCATGTCAATAGGCAGATTCCGATCACCGTTTTACCCTTAATCATTAGTGAACGCTCCAGCTGATGCAAAGTCCGGGTTGCAGTTTTTATTTTGCAGATACTAATGTGGAATAACTCTTGTTTTATTTATGGATTGCGCGAAGTGTTGGTTGGAAGTCGCTTGAATCACGTCAAAGCTATGCATACCTATATGGGATCATTAGCACACCGGGACAAAGATAAGATTGATGATAAAGTTTCGTTATTATATCTCCCGAGACCTTGCGTGGGCAAGGGGCAGCACAGTTTGGTTTTGTTGATCATTCTCTAATGTGAGTCATCAATGCCTCCCTGCGATTTGAGAGAGCTGTGACTCGCGTTATGCCTGGTGACCAATTAAATGCGTGCACAAGTGTTTGATGTGACAAGTCGCGTCCCGGATTCAAGCGACTCCTTTGGGGCAAATCATAGACAAACACCGCACATTGTTGATCCCTGTACATTGAGTGCTATCATCTGATAACAACCGCTGTCTGCCAGTTATAAACTTCAATAAACTTATCGCTGTAAATGACCATATGATCATTGCCGTTTCAAAGTGACATCAACACATTCAGCCCATAGCCGCCATGGCTGTGTGCAGCACAACAGCGATGCGTTGCGATCGCTTATCTCGAAATGAATCGGGCAAAACGTCGCCTAGCGATTTTCCTTTCTGCCAAATCTACCTTATGGCAATGCTGCATAGTTGGCTCGCCAAGTCGACTTTATTTCGTCGGGTGTTTCCCGCCGTGATAGCAATTTTCCCTAGGATGTCGATTTCTCTTGGGAAACTATGGGAACGGAGTTATGATAGTTCTGCGGTCTACAAATGCCTCATCAGTCTTCAGAGCTTCAAGTCTTAGGTTCACGGGGTCCCAGGCTCCTATGGACCGATGCTAGATTGTTGGCTGATGTGTCCTGTTTGTTATTCTTATGTTGTGTTGATCGATGTAGATGCATTGGAGCACGAGTTGAGTCACCAGTAACAGTAAAGAAAATTATACAGAAACTGGTGTTCCCTTTTTAATACAGTTTAGAAGTCTTACCGGGATAAAAGAAGGGGCTTCCGGTCCACCACTTCAGAATGTCCACGACGATGTAGAAGGCGGTCAGCAGGAAGAAGGCGAAACAGCTGGTCACCATGACGTAGGAGAGCGACCTGAAGAAGCAAACAATTTGTCATTTGTCAATAGAAGTAAAAAATGCTATTGAAAAGGCAGCATCGAATGCCTAGTGGTCAGTCAGATCGCTGCTCTAACAAGTGTCTCAAATTTAACCATCCATACAGAAAAGGCAAAAAAAAAAAATATGAACCGCTAGATCTCACGTTTTATTATAACGTCATCGTTTAACATTTGCGGTTTCTTTCAAACAGAAATTGACGTGACCGTTAAGATACACGTGGGTTACTCGTCCCCGTAAGTGATAAAAATTGAACCGGACTGTTTGAAGGAAAAGTATACGAGTTAGCTGTATCGTGGTCTTGTCATCCCCAACACAGCCATTACGAGTATTACGGGCATTCAAGCGACATCTTCAGTAATGCATTTTCGCTCCTTGAAGCGTGCCGCTATTTACTCCATTATCACGTACCCAAAAGAATGTAAACAACAACAAAACGAACGTCATTCAGCGTCCACACGACTAATCAACAGTCATGACCTTCCTCCCGTTTCCCGAGCCCCACTCTCCCTAGTCCCTTCTCTCAACCACCAAACTTTCTCACCAGAGGTTCTTATTGACCGGGATGACGCCCCCATCCTGTGATCCCCCGCAGAGGCCAGTCGCGATGACGCCGGTCACAACGCCCCAGGCGGTCCAGCGGATAACGCGGGAGCGCCAGTCCTTGTAGATGTACAGGGTCATCCCGGCTTGGACACCAAGGAAGACACTGATGCACGCCAGCATGACTCCTAGGAATATCGGGAAAGGTGGGTCGGTCAGGAATTTGCAAACGGGTGGTAGAGTACACTTGTCAGTTGACGTGTAGGTACTGGGCTCGTGTTCTGAGTAAGATTGCATTTACAGGGTGACACAAAAAAAAACGGTCATCACCAAATTTCGAATAACTTCGGAAGTTTTATTTAGATCATCACCAAACTTCGGCCACTTAAGGTCACACCTATGTAGCAGACATCCACCAAGTTTCAAGTCTTCACTACGAATACTTTTAGTACAGTGTGTGTTTTACTGACGCTCCACAATGTGCTCCAGGTGAGCGCCCCGGCGCTGCAGGGCGTAGGCACACCTGCATCCGGCGGGCAAAGTTGCCGTTAACCCGATAAGAATAACGTTTCAGGGGTAGCACACCCCCTGAGCACTGTCTCCAGAGGCCATTGCACTCTGTAAAGTGCACAGCCATCGGGTTATCGACAACTTTGCCCGCCGGATGCAAGTGTGCCTACGCCCTGCAGCGCCGTGGCGCTCACCTGGAGCACATTGTGGAGCGTCAGTAAAACACACACTGTACTAAAAGTATTCGTAGTGAAGACTTGAAACTTGGTGGATGTCTGCTACATAGGTGTGACCTTAAGTGGCCGAAGTTTGGTGATGATCTGAATAAAACTTCCGAAGTTATTCGAAATTTGGTGATGACCGTTTTTTGTGTCACCCTGTAAAATAGGTGCACTGAAGGTAACACATTTGACGACGTAGTTTTGTTCAGCTGATTAACTCAACTATATTTATTGGGTACTTTGATAATTGACTGTTGACAAAGGCGAGATAATTAGCAATAACGGCCTGATAATACAAGGAAAACATCCAGAGCGATCACAAAAAAAAAACAAAGCGATCACTGCAGATAGCGAGCTCGATTGTCGAATCTCACCGAGCAGTCCCTCGGGATCGAAGGCTGCCGTCCCGTAGGTGGCCTTCGGTGTCGGATTTTGGTAAATGTGCGACTTGCCGAACACCAGACGATCAATGTAACCGGTGGCGCCACCTACACATGACCCGTCCACTGTCGAGTTGTTGTAGAGGCCGCCAGGGCCCAGATACCCTCTGAAAAATATTTACGTCATTGAGCAAGTATCACCAGTGGAAGTTGAAATCAAACTGTAATCGTCATGCCATGTGTGGAAGAATTGTGATGTCAATACATACTTACATCAATGACCGACAGCGATAGCGAGCATATCTCCCAGGTCAGCTTTTGGGTTTCCGTATGGGTTTGTCGGTGATGTGTAGGTTCCCGTGGGGAGTTACTCACGTGGGACAGTTTGGCACGTGCAGCAGGAAAATGATGCACGTGTGTCCGATGATGATGGCGATGGCCAGGATCCACTGGGGCCACATGCATGTGATGTCGTACACGTGAGTTGTCCAACTCTTCTCCTGGAGACAAGCGTGGTGTCATTTGGAAAGAATGTGTTTGAAACAGATCGGAGCTTGGTTTGCCCTGAAGCATCTCGATCAAAGATTATCAGAAGTGAAAATAACTACCGATTGTAAAAGTCGCAAATGCTCAATCGGCTAAAATAATGGAACACATGACCAGGGAAAAACTTACAACGATGCGTGTCGCATCCTTTTGTCTCGCTCCCGACGCTTCCTCACGCCCTAAGCCTTGACTTTCGATGCCGGATGCCCATGTTTGCACCCACCATCAAGCCTGACTTGACCTGACCACACATGACCTCTCCCTCAAGCTATTTTTCCTCCCCCGACTCCTTCCATCACCTCACTCCCTTTCCCTCCCCTCCTCTTCCTCTTCTTTCTCCATCCCTGTACTGACCTCCGGCAGTTTCGGTTTGCGTGCCATGGCAGGCAGCATGGCCAGGGCCATCACCAGGTATGTGATGGCGAACCGCTGCAGCACACCAGGAAGGCGGTACGTCTCCAGCTTGTTGTATCCGCCCAGAGAGTTGAGGGAGATGCCGATGATGAGGAGCCACCAGGAGCGCTGCGAATGAAGTGGAAAAGGGAGTTCAAGGGCCAATAAGCGACCGAGATGTGAAGAAGAAGAGAGGGGCCTTCGGTATGTGCTCGCGAAACAGGTTCGTGGCAGCTGGGCACAGAAAGCTAGCGACATACCTATTCGTGATAAGGACTTGAAGCCGTCACTTTTTCGTCCTATGCAAATATGCATGCTTCTCCTAGGTTACTGCGGTTTTCTAGTCGTACAATCACTTTACAGATGCTGAATATTTAATAAATATTGAAGTTGTGCGATTTCTAACCATCAAAATCAACAAATGAACGTTGATGCGGCATGCGCTGTTGTAGGCGGGATCATTGCATACGCTGTTCCAGAATGACTTTCTGTTCTTAGCTGCTCTCTATCCCATGCTCTTTGTGGCTAAAGCAAAGTGCTCGATTGGTCCCCTATGTCAGTTTTTACCTTGAAGATGTGGAACACCATTTTCTTCATAGACTTCCCTCGCCGTATCTGCGAGCTGAGAGAGAGCGGAATGCAGGCTCCCATGATCCACATAAACCTGAAAACCAGGAGAGAAAGTGTCAAGTCAATATGAAATTGGTCGTTTTGGTGGATTATTTCACACTACTTCTTTAACCAGGATCCTTACCAGTTCGTTCCTAGATGAGATAGTTTTACCAGCTAACAAATTCTCAAATCGTTTTGGTGGCCAAACATAAACGCATAATTAACTGCAAGGAAATTGTGTTGCTGTAAAAATCAAGTATTTCTTTATTGTCATGACCTTTCCTCCTTTTCAAAAATATGCTGAGCCAAAATTATATTGTTTTAGCGTTTTCAAATATATCGGCCACAGGCCTTCATCAGTGAAATATCCAAAAGAACACTTTTTCACACTTTTTTTAACACTTTTTCAGCATATTTTTGAAAAGGAGGAAAGGTCATGACAATAAAGAAATACTTGATTTTTACATTAATAATGATCCTCCAATAAGCACTAAAACAGAAATTGTGTTGCTGTTCAATTTATATTGGTCTTCGACAAACACGCTCGTAGTTTAACTAGGATGTGTGTTGGTTTTACCAGGCAAAGACGAGGTCGGCCACCTGCAGACCGTTCCAGGTACTGTGCTCGAAGAACCAGTACTGGCCCTGCCACTGGTTGACGAAGATCATTACCAGGATCGTCACACTGCGAAAAAAAAAAACAATGGGAGCCGCCGTGTTAAAACATTGTGCTTGTTCATTGCCAATTGTTAAAGATGCGTTGCATGCAGTCGTTCGGTATGAAAATGCTAGTTTATCGTTACGGTAGCTGAATTGTTGATATGCATAAAATTGTCCATTATTTTTAATATGCTTTGTAGGAATAAGAAAGAAGAAGTTATCCTTTTGACAAGAAGAAACATGTCAAATATGCAAACATTAAGGCATAAATAATGATTAGCTTGTAAGTAAATGCATGAGTAATATCTTCTCCGACCTGACATTGCCAGTAAAGTAATCATTTGCGTTTCCGAGGGATTTTATCAATGCACCACAATCAGCGTTAGTCATCAACATCATCGTCATTTCCAGCATGATGACCTACCCTCTGAACACGTCCAGAGACGCCAGTCGCGACTTCTGTTTCTGTTTCTGAGCATCATCCACCGTTGGCAGATCGGGTGCGTCTTTCACCCTCCTGTTCCGCACCCTCGTAGCAATGCACGACCATAGGCCATGGATGATGGCCAAACCCAGCAGGACCAGTGCAAAAACCCACAGCGCTGTAAAAAACGGAGGGACGGCGGTGAATAACAAGCGTGCGATTGATGGTCGTTGAGAAAGTTGGTCACGGGGAAAGAAGTGACTGAATTCAAGGCCATACCAGAGTATATTGAATTAGGGGCCATACTGAGTTCCTTGGAAGTTATTTTGAAGAAGAAGTTTGATCGTCTGAAAAATATAATTTGATAGTAAATAATAATGTACGATGTCTGTCAATCGCTCAGCGCTCACGTTTAATTAACATAGCGGCGCTCCTGCACTCACATGTGTAAATATTATGTGGTTTATGCTCGGGGAATTCCGTGCTTGCACTTACGTTTATAAACATCGCGGGGCTCTTGCACTGTGGTGAGATGACATCCAGAGCTGTTGACGGATAGCTCGTAGAAGCCCTGGTCACCCAGCTGGGCCTCCAGTGAGCAGTACTCTGTGCTGTGGGGATGAGGGAGGGCAGGATGAGCAGGAGGGAAAGAGAGCGAGAGAGAGAGGGAGAGAGAGAGAGAGAGAGAGAGAGAGAGAGAGAGAGAGAGAGAGAGAGAGAGAGAGAGAGAGAGAGAGAGAGAGGAGAGAGAGAGAGAGAGAGAGAGAAAGAGAGAGAGAAAAAGAGATAGAGAAAGAGAGAAAGAGAGAGAGAGAAAGAAAGAGAAAGAGAGAGAGAGAGAGAGAGAGAGAGAGAGAGAGAGAGAGAGAGAGAGAGAGAGAGAGAGAGAGAGAGAGAGAGAGAGAGAGAGAGAGAGAGAGAGAGACCTGTTAGTCCGGTTTGTAATTTGCTGAACGAGAATCTTGTGGCGTTCTTATCTTGCATAATAAACTCAGTAATTGTTGGGAATGGGCGGGCTGGGGCTATCCTAATGGACATCCCAGGCAGTGCTTCCTCAGCCTGGGTTTATGTCGTAGGTACTACGTTGTAATACGGGACTTGAAATGTGCAGCTTGTGATGTCTCTTTTTATCGTCGCTAGTTTTAGAGGTCGGACAATTGGGCGCATTTTCTGCTAAAGTGTTAACTGAACTGAAGCAGTAAATTACTATACTTGCATAAAGCCATTCCTGGAAAACCATGTCTTATGGATGGATTTTAGCAAATATTCATGCATACAAATTAGCACAGTAGAGAGGGGTTCAAGGTGAAAACCCTTTGACATTCGAACCTTGATTTTTTATCGACATTTCAAATAGGTATCCACAAGAAAAACGTTATTTGATACATTCAGCGAAGTTTTGGTCATTGTGCATTACTGAGATGCTCAAAATGTTCTTGGAAGTTATCGTACAAAAAGGTGAAATGACGGCGACTGTGAAACTGGGCCGTTATTCAGTTGTATGTATTACGGAGAGCGACCGCAGCTGTCTCGAGATTATGCGTTGATGTTCCGATCTGTGGCATTCCGGAAGCTTACCTGGGTGAAACGTATGACAAGTAGCTTTAAGAAATACGAGAAATCGTATCGGGATGTGAATTATGCTTTTCACTTGAACTTTTATCCTTCCTTTCATGTTTGCAGACTGCACTATGCAGCGCTTTGTTCTGTCCGATGATTATTCTCACGAAATAAGCTATCAGGTTCTCCTTTCCACGTTTGACTGAATGTTCTATGCTAACACAGATCTATGCTAACCGGTAACTCTCTCCCTCTCCTCGCTCTCTCTCTCCTCTCTCTCTCTCTCTCTCCTCTCTCTCTCTCTCTCCTCTCTCTCTCCTCCTCCTCTCTCTCCTC
>NW_024883537.1:0-79160 GCF_019059575.1 Amphibalanus amphitrite | reverse complement strand
GGGTGGGAGGGCTGAACAAACCGGGAATCTCTGTTGTTACAGTAGATATTCTAGATGACGGCGCCGCTCAGATCAAGTTCCCCCGCGGTTAGTAGTGATCCAGCCGGAATCAGTTGCTGTAGGCAGGCCCCCGGGTAGGGGAAGGGCCCGTGGCGTTTGCGGGGTCACGGTAGGGAAACAGAGGTAGGAAACCAGCAAAGCGGGCTACTCCGCGTAGGTAAGCCCTGATGATTTAGATATTATCGTTTCAGCTATCAGTCGCGGCATGATAAATCATCGGCCTCACATGATACTGTCCACATGTTAGTGGTAGGGGAAGGGAAGTAAACGTGGGCGGTTTACTAGGCGCCCACTCGACTGGCAGCGCTCCTTCAAAGAGGGGTGGCCGCTGCCAGGGAGACACCCGCAGACAAAATCGTGGAGGGTACGGGTTCAAATAACAGCGCGTGCAGGCACCCCACGAGGTAGAGTCCGATGGGAAAGCTGCACCATCAGTGCACAGCGCACCAGATAAACATACCCTGTCACCTAGACCAATCAACCCCTCAGACTTTAACAGAGTTCATTTCTGACGCGCGCATGCTCGAGAGCTTGAAGAGCGCAGCAATAGTGATATAGTTATAGAATCCGTTCAGACTCGATTTTTAGGCGCAACATCCGACTTAACGGTCATGGGCATCAGGGATAGTACGAAGGTGATTATCACCTATCTAACCGGTGAGATAGGGGGCGCGGCGTCGGATAATTGGTGCAATCTTGTAGGCGGGCTTTTGACCGTCTCGTGGTAGTTTTCTTAACTTCAGGTTTATTCATGGTGAGGTTTAAAGATTTTGCAAAGAAGTCTGGTCATCAGTGGCAGACGTCTTGACAGCGAGTATCTTTTCATGAAATTCTTGGTGAAGTTAACCGTTACTATTCAGTACACGCCCGCTGGTAGAGGAGGAGGGTCTGGAACCACTCAAGGGCCCACAGCGTTGGGAGGACGCCTACAATTGCTAAGCTTCACTATTACGGTAGGGGGTGGTAGTGTATATAGAAAGACTACATTCCAGGAAAGAATTTTCTAATATGTACGGCGGGACGGGTGGGAGCAATTTCAGGCCAATCTCAGACGGACACAGTGTCCGAGCAACACTTTGAGCAGCTGCTCAGGCAGGTTCATGAAAAAATTAGGAAAAATCATGCCGGTATACTCACTCTTTGAAACTTTTGCGGGTCCCCCAATGCCATGAGGATAGGGCTTACAGTGCTCGCGTAGATTATGACCTTAAATTTACTTCACATCAGGCTAGTGCGCCGGGCGGCGGTCGTAACCGTAGCCGCTCGCCGGTCTCGCAGTCTCAGAGATCGCAACGTCAGCAGCGACGATGTAGGTCGTGAATTCCAACCTTTTTCATTCGTCGTCTGTGAATGTAATAAACTTCGCGTGATAGACGGCAGAGCTGCCAGCCAAATATCCCGTTAGGTTCTTACACCTACGCCGGTGGGAAACAAGCATAAAGTTCACTTGTGACGTTGGTAGGTATACCTGCGGCACAGCCATAGACATTGCGCAGTGCAGCCGCCAAGAGAAACCTCAACATGGGTAGCGTTAGCAGTCAGCGAGCTCGGTGACATTTGCCGCCGGCCGTATCCGGCTGCAGACTGCGGGTATGGACTCTGGGATGTAAGGAGGAAAATCAAATTATGGGCTCCTATGCCATCGCGGGGATCGGGATCCGTCGTGGGCGTGACGCGGCTCGCTCGTGACGCGGACTCACCGGTAGGTAAAGTAACTGTCGGTTTAATGTCGCGCGAAACGTTTTCAGGCATGCGGAACTTACCTTTCACGGCCGCTCGCTTTCACGGTGGCCACTCCGCGCGAGGCCAAGTGTTGTCAGGCTTGGCACGACTATTGGGGACGGCATTGACCACGCGGATCCGTCGGTAGAGTTAACCGTAGGCTCTTTGCAGGTGCTCAGAGACTTGCATCGTGTATGATTCGCTTCTCAGTTCGTTGTATAATTGTAAAAAACAAACGCCAGGGCTGCCGCATCGGGTGGGTAGTTCGTGTCCCGGAACGCGGTAACATGAGTCCAGCTCGTGCCGGGAGGAATCGTACGACGACGCGCTGTCAAATTCAGAAATTTTGCGTAGAGATAACAAGTGTACGGTTAGGTAGATCCGGAATCTTCGGTGCCAACGGCACCGTTTTAACCGACCGCGAGGCTTAGGCGTCTGCGTAACGTGTTCCCCTATTCCAATTGACCTTTAAATAACATCGTGCCGCGACCACTTGTGTCCCGACACGGACCAGTCGCTGCGTTTCCAGGCCGGTGCGTCTGCCGATATGGCAGACGTTGCCGGCGATAGTCAGGATTCTGAGGAGCTAAATGGTCCCCGGACTCACATTTGCCCTATTCTGCACGAAATTAATGTCTACTGACGTTTATGGTGATGATGAGTACCGTCTCTTGTTAATTCGTGGACCCGTGCGGAAACCATGATACTGCGCCCCGTTCATCTATGTTGCCGTGCTCAGATCCAGGGCCAATAAAGTACCTTCACAAAGCACGGATCAATTTGCTATCCATGAAGCGTCCCGTCCAAGCGCGCGTCTGCCTTGGTACGATTTTGCCCAGCTGCCGTTCATTGTTCAGCAAAACAGGCGTGACGGCACCATTGCGGCTATGGTTAACTGGAGACAATTCTAAAAGCTAGGCACCTCATGGAAAGGCTAATGCCGTGCAAGTACAATCCGCGAAACACGCGGCCTTCTATCGCTTCGTGGCCGAGCAGTGGGTGCCATTTTCCAATGAAAATTTGCGGGAGCTTCAGAGTCGCCTTCCCGAACGAAACCGTCCCTGCCAGCCACACGGTCTGCGCGTACTTAACGTAGATGAGGTTCAGCGCGCGTAAATAAAGTTTTACATTTTAATCAGTTTGTTAACTGGCTAGAGTCGGGCTTTCCGATGGCGGACATACTCCGCACCAGCTACTCCTGGAGCACGGGGGTGAGGGCGCGGACACGAGCGAGACTTGCTTGAAAAATCTTTGGGATGAAATTTGCAATGCTGTCAGGGATAACGGGACGACGGGTCGGGCGCGATGACGATGTTAACGTAACGATACGACACGTAGTTCAGTGCGCGGTGGAGCGTAACTGGTTGTTAGCGCGTCCGTCGAAGACGAGGCGGCAGGCACTGTCCTCGCGGTTATACGCTTTGCTGATGTGCTGCGAGGAACTCGAAATTCTAAGCCGTGAATTTGGTAATGACGAGGGCGGAGCCAGCGGCGTGGCGGTAGGCGGCGTTGCGCACCGAAAGTGAACGGCGGAGGACATTCGTCAGCGAGGGACTGGCACAGACGCAGCTTGCACCGTATTAGCATGCCTCGGCCGACGCGAACATCCATGCCGGAGTGGACGCCGGCTATTTTCAGCTCTGTTTTCAGACGTCTTTTTAATGGTGATGCGACCCGTTTCAGGAGCGGCTGTTCTATTCGCCAACGTAACGACTTGGCGTCAGACGTATTTGCATGGCTAGCCCAGCAGCCAGAATCCGAGGGTAACATGAGCTACAATTTGTAATAAGCAACCAAAAGAGTAGGGACTCTTCAAATCGCGATGCCACCGTCGCTCTAAATCTGACCGATTTTCAGATGGTCTCCCCAAACAAAACAGCAGCTAGTAGACGACCAATTGTGCCGCACGCTGGCTCGCTCTCTGCTCTGTTTTCAAACAAAATTGGATGATTTCGGATGCATTTTGGCGTGCACACAAGCACGAAATGATAGGCGCTATTCGTGATCTAGAAGACCCGCGTCATGGCGGGTTGGTGACATTCCGCTCGTAGTTCATCTTGGCAAACTAGGGCCGTCGTATACCACCATCCACGATATTCATCGTCTGTCTGACGGCCAGCCGCCAGCGAAACACTTAGTGACGAGCAGTATTTACACGCTCGATTTGCCAACACCCTTAAGCATCCGGGCATCGTTTCGTGGGTCACAGCGTTCATTGGGGAAATGGACACCCTTGCGTTGGCGCGCGTGCGTTACTCCGACACGTACCATATGTGCGTGCGGAGTGGGGCGCGAACGCCATCCTCACATTCACCGTAATAATGAGTGAATCGTTTTCTACTTTCTTGCATCGTCTTCAGGTTCAGCTTCGCATTGAGGCTGAAAGGATTGACCGCGCGGCGCGCAACGAGGACCCAACGCTGGCACGGGACAGTCCGCAGCGCGCGGTCGAGACACAGGTGCGCGCGGCGTGGCAGTCTTGTCAGCAGTCCTACATTAGGCGCATTGAGAACATGTACACAAATTGGAACGCGGGCTTTACTAAGGGTGGTCGGCGCACATTTGAATTTGCCTACGATAGGAAACAACGTTTGTCGCGCGCGAATGGCCGCCGAGCTCGATAGGGCCATGTCCTCCGGTGACTTTGCTTATATTGACCAGCTGTATGTGAGAGTATTAACGGTACACTTCGCCCACAGGGTCACAGCGGTAGGGGTACAGCACCGTCGCTGAAAGACGGATGTGCAGTTAAACGCTGAAAGTCGACAAGGCAGCCACCGCGGAAGCACGTAGAGTAAATCTAACGCGGGCACCAGTAGAAAGAGGTTGTTCGGTGCAAAAGGCGGATGCCTCGTGTCTTCGGACTGAATCGGTCGTTGCGTCAGACTCTCACGATAGGCGTATAAAACAGTGTGAAACGGCGTGCAATGACGTGTGGATGGGAGGGCATGATCCATTCGCCGTCTTGCACATTTTGAATAACGTAGACGATAAGCGGTCGTGCCGGCGTGGCTGGCGCGCCGCCGTCTGTCGTTTGGGAAAGCGTTAACTACAGACGATGGTGTAGCCTTTTCTTTCACAATGCAGTTGGCAATTGGGTCGGTGATGCTAACGTAGAATACGCGCTAAAGTACGGCTTTAAGCCAGTTGCTCCCGTGCGAACTCCGGCCGATGTTCTTCTTACGGCTCTGGAGACGCGCGGCGCCACCGCAAATATGACGCTGGCGTAGTTATGAGAATGTATAATGCAGTTTCGTCGGCTAGGTGTCAATCAATCTTTCAGGCAATGCACAAAAATTGGCAGCTGCCTCTGCTGTATAGGAATATTCGCGCGCGCGGTTTCGGCTTTAGTGGTACTCGCCTTCTGCGGCCAATTTCTGCGGAAGATGCCGGAGAGTATGTGTTGCTAGCCGTTGGAGCATTTCAACGCGCGTCTAAATGATAATGTGCATCATGGCGGCATAGCTGCCGACGAGTTTCAGCGCGTTATGTCGGTTCGTCAATTTTTTGATACTTTTGTAGTCTCTGAGAAAAGATAGGTGATCAAAAGGTAATGACAATTGGCCGTCGGCGTCACCAGGTTTTGCGGGTCACGTGTGTGCGTCCGTCTGACGCCACACGGTAAAAGTAGCGCCAATCCGTCCAGGCAGGCTTCTGGAAATACGCCCGCGATATTGTTCTTGGTGTGAACCCTGCTTGCTTGAGGACTAATGCCGTCCCAGCAGGCTTCACCGGCTGAGGTGTGCATCCATTGGATCTGTAGGTACCATCGTCTGCTGTCAACAGGCTTAGACGTTCCGGCTTTTGTGCGGCGGTATCATAATCATTTTCATCCGTCTGACGCCAACGACGATTCGAGTGCGTCCGAGTCGTCGGATAGCGACGACCCCGATCCCGAAGCAAGTTGTTTTAGAACAAAATGAACAGTGGAGCCGGAGGCGAATGCGACGCGTTTGCCCGATCGTTTTATCAGACGGCTCTAGACGCCATGCTAGGTAATCGGGGAGATTATAGGTCGGCGGATGATGGGAAGCAAATTGCGTACCAGGGGTGGCCGCGGCCGGCATTGCCAATCCGGCTGGTTTTGATTTTCAGGCAGACTGGCTAGGAGACAGGCCAGTTAATCCCGACCTAGTGCGTCGCAATTATCGTAGGCTAGTCGCTAGCGGTACAGGAGACGTCGCACACGCACCGCTGGCTGCCCTCTCAGGGCGTCAGCGCGTGCTGTCGGCGGTTTTAAAGCGCTATTTAACGCAACAGAGGGAATTTGCTTGCTCGCGTCGCCAGTGGGATACATACGATAGGCAGGTTAAGCAGTGGCGTCTGGCGGGCTCATCGCGTCAGGTCCCACCCGTCAGACCGGATATTGTAGACTTGCGGCAAACGCCGCCGAAGGCACTGCGCGCGTTCTTGCTAGGAGATCCCGGTGCCGGCAAATCTTTTACTTTGCGTTCGGCCGTGCATCAGCTCAGTGAAATGTTAGGTGATGATTTTGCCAAGTGGACGGATGTAGTTAAATTGTCGGCGCCGACAGGATGTGCGTCTTTTCACATGGCGCATGGCGCCACTACCATTCACCGCTTATACGCCATCAGCGTGGGCCAAACAGGGGACGAGCCGCTGGCCGAGGATAGCCGTCGTTTTTTGCAGCTTTGTGATAGCCTTAGTACTGAGCTAGGTTTGATAATTTTTGACGAATTTTCAATGATTCAGCGTCGCATGATACGTTGGGTAATGCAGCGTCTCGGTCAGGCAGGTGTTAACATGGATCACATAGGTGTCCTGTTTGTCGGTGATCCAGCGCAAATTTTTCCAATCGGGGATGTTCCTATTTGGAGCTTGCGTCAGCGCTCGGACGACGGTAATGCATGCTGTGAGGCCTCTATTTTGGGTATGGCATCTTTCCGTGAACTTTTCAGAATGCCGGCGCTTGACACTTTGCCAGGGTATGAAACGTGGAGAAAAACGCTAGGTGTAAACCGCGCTGATCTTAGTGACCGCGTACGTGCGGAAGTAGCTCGTTTTCGCGCCGCCGCGTACGACGGCGACTATGAAACTGTTTATTTAAATGAGGTGCGTCGTACTGTTGAAAATGACGAGGTAGCCGCAAAATTTACTAAGGAGATTCTTCCGTCTATGAGATACGGTAAGGCCACCCCGGAGAAAATTCAGTGGCTCAAGGAAAACTGTGCCACAACTGAGGATTTGTCTGCCGATCCTGCGTGGAAATGTGCTATAACGTTACATGGGTATCACTGGTTTAGTGAGTGGGCTGCAAACCGTTCAACAGTAGAATCTGATAATGCTCGTGCTCTGGTTAATTTTGCTGCAGATAGGAGCGCTCACGTCATGGCCGTAAATTCACAGCACATGCCAGCCAGGAAGGCTCAGAAATTACAAAAATTATCGGCAAAAGAGTTTCGCGCGGTGCCTTCGGTTCTCTTTGCGTGTAGGGGTCTGCCGCTGATGCTGCTAGAAAATGTAGCACCCAGCTTCGGGCTATTTAACGGGTCTCAGGTAGAGTTTGTGGGTCCCCTATATCTAGAAGATGATTTGCTCGTGACTATTAGCCGTCGCGACTTTGCGGAAAAAGTACGTGTTGAAGGTGTGACACTTGTGGAGCCTATCGACACGCCCCATTCAGATAGGGAAAACGTTTATCAGGTGCCGGTGGGAAGCGTCATCGTTAAAGTAAATGGCAATGATTTAGAGGGTAACTGTCTGGATGAACTAGTGGCCACCGCGGACCCTGTTAAGCTAGTTTTGCGCACACCAAAGTGTGCGCCTCATTTGCCCGAGTTTATTGTCGTTCGTGTTCCTGGCTATACCGCCAACGGTGGTCAAAACGTTCTAGGCATAGAAGACGCAGATGATCTTGTTCCCATCCGTGCAGTGAAACGCGGCCGTGCATCTCGCAAAAAGGGCAGCGCTGTTTCTGAAGTTAACTGTTCTGAATTTCGCGTAGGTTTTCCGCTCGAGGGGGGCAGCGCGTTTACCGGCTTTAAAGGCCAGGGTGCCACTTTGTCTCGGGTAGAAGTTAAAGTAAAGGAATGGGTGGGCAATCCGGGCTTTTGGACTGTCGTAGTTTCGCGCGTTAAACATCCAAAGCACATGTACATTCCTGAGACAGAATGGCCTACCGCGCAGGAAATAAATGTTCAGCGCCTTAATGATGACGTCATTGAAGCAGAAATTTTTGAGCGCCAAATGCGCATTAATGCCGCCAAAACGTGGCGTCTTTACGTAGAGATAGAGGGCGGAGCTGAATGGTCACGGGAGCAAAATTTGATTGCAGATTACGTACACAGGGCGTGGAGACAGCATCATGTTCAGGACGTAGGTGAAATTGTTTTGCAATGTCTCGCTGCTTCCGGCAGACATGTAGAAATGGTGGAAGTCGTAGCGGTTATAAACAAAATGTTAGCTACAGAAGAAAGCCTGATACTCGCCAGGCCCATCTATTTGACTCAGTCCAAACACAGACAGCTAGAGATGAGTGTTCCCAAGCGTAAGCGGTCTTCAACCGGGGCTAAAAGGCCAGCGTCCACTTCAGTTAGTCGCGGACGACCCGCCAAGCGGGGTCGCAAAACTGGTAGGCCTGCACAGTAATGCTATCTTTTCATCGGATAGAATACGACCGACACTATGTCACGCGCGTGTCAATGGGCTCCACAAGGTGGTTACGTTACGTGTTTGGAAGCAGAATATCACACAGGTCGGTGTTGAATTCGGGGTCTGGGAGGCCTAGGCCAACCAGTATTTCTTTCTTTCTGCCCTTAGCCCTTTCTACCGTAGGAGCTTCCGGAGTTTCTTTCCTTAACACACCCATCAGCAGTGCACAACTGCACATTTTTACGCTGGTCCGGTGCCATTAATAACGCTCATGGTGTATGCACCAGCTGGTCAATACGCGTCACTGGTAGGAAGCTGTCAAAAAAGTGGTACTAGGTCGCTAGGCGTTCATTCTATTATACCTAGGTAGGAGGATGTAAAGAGCCTGAAAATAAGTACATAGGTGAAAAATCTCGAGGCTGCACTGTCCCCGCTCATTGTTCTTCTCCCATAGCAGTCTCCAAGGTGTGAGCTTACGGAACCTTGCCCAGGCGTGGGAGATGCGTTAGGTGGCGCTACGTGCGTTAGATGTGACATGCAGCTGGCTAGCCGAGCAGCTTGGTCCGCCGAGTGTGTCAGGTGATGCTTGTGCTGGCATGTCAACGGAAATAGGTAGGCGGTTAGTGGGGAGGTGACTAAACTCTGCCTGGAGACTGCTATCCCCCACCCTGTCGCCTTAATTAACCAATGAGGGGGTTTACTGAACCTTAGGTAGGCTAAAAACGAAACGACATGAAGCAATCTATTCCAATTCCAACACTCAGAGTCAGAGATTGCATTTGTGCTTGCATGTCATTTTCCATTAAAAACAAAAAAAAAATACAAAAAAAACTTTCCGTGCTTGCATGTCTTGCATGTGTGCTTGCTTGTACGATTGCATGTGTGCTTCCGGCAGGGCTGCGGAGTCGGAGTCGGAGACGGTCGGAGTCGACAGATCTGCCCTGAGTCGAGTCGGAGTCTGAGTCGATTTTGGAAACCGGATCTGGAGTCGGAGTTGGAGTCAGCGAAAATCAATCGACTCCGCTGTCCTGGCAGTGCTGCGGAGTCGGAGTCGGGAGTTGGAGTCGGTCGGAGTCGACAGTTCTGCGCGGAGTTGGAGTCGGGGTTGGAGTTGGTTTTTGAAAGTCGGAGTCGGAGTCAGAGTCGCCGAAAATCCATCGACTCCGCAGCCCTGGTGCTTCGCAGGGCTGCGGAGTCGGAGTCGGAGTCGACAGATCTGCCCGGAGTCGAGTCGGAGTCGGAGTCGATTTTGGAAACCGGATTTGGAGTCGGAGTTGGAGTCACCGAAAATCAATCGACTCCGCTGTCCTGGCAGTGCTGCGGAGTCGGAGTCGGGAGTTGGAGTCGGTCGGAGTCGACATTTCTGCGCGGAGTCGGGGTCGGAGTTGGTTTTTGAAAGTCGGAGTTGGAGTCAGAGTCGCCGAAAATCCATCGACTCCGCAGCCCTGAGTCACATGCCATTTTCCACAAAAAAAAAACTTTCCGTGCTTGCATGCCACCCTAAAAAAAAATAAAAAAACTTACATGCTTGCATGACTTGCTTGTGTGCTCGCATGGTCTATTTGAGAATGCATGTACCTCATTTCTTCTTTAGTTAAATTTGTTGGTTATGGCAGGTTTTGGGACGTCAATAACTATCTTGTACTTTGGGCAAAAATGTACAGTTAAACCAGTTCCATTTCTTTTGAAAGCTAATCCTAACTACGTCAAGACACGTACAATGCATCAGCTGCATCAGGCTGTATCTCCGTTCGGCTTTTGATCCCCCAATATAAACGTGTCAGTAATATAATAAGTTTTATCCCAGTTCCACGAACGTATTATGCAAACTAAGTGTAATTACGTCAAGAAAGGTACAAAAGCGAGTTGCATCAGATTCCTAGCTCCGTTTGGGTTTTGATCCCCGATATAACCGTTTTGTAGTGGCTCCAATGTCTAAATATGAAACTTCAAAGAAGCGTTCTAATGACCTATCTCATTGGCATCCATTCAGCAAACTATTCGCCAAATTTGAAGTAGTCACTATCTAATTGAGTAAAATTCTTTTAAAAGCTTTTCTTGGGGTAAATGACGTCCAATTTTAAATTGAAGCTATAGATGCATTCATCATGGGGCGATTGAAAAGCACGTGCCACGTGCAAACGTGTTTGATGGGGTAACCTCCGGGAAAATCCGACATTGGCCAACTGGGGGTCCTATGGCGTGGAAACCACTCCACCTAGCGACACCAAATCAACGCAGCCGGTGAGCAGATGAGTCCAGCTTGTCGCACCAGTGGTCACGTGGCGCACGTGCTATTGCACGTGCCGTGGCACGAGGTCAATTTTTGTGCTTAAATACACCAACATTGTTAAATGCAAGGAATGGGGGAAATAGCCGTCAGACCGTCAGTTTTTATGATAGGGTCGATCTGAAAACGGGTATGGACACAGAATAAAGGGGGCTAGAAAACTGCTATCTCGGATTTTTTGTAAAATGAAAAATTTAAAATTCTAGGGAAATTATATATTCGAAAGGTGAAATTTCCCTAAATTTTCCCGTTTTTCAAGTTTAGCCGTCCACTGTTCAGAGACGGTGACACCGGCCGGGGTCATCTTTTACATGCCGATGGCCACTTGTATTGGTCATGACGTGGCGTGAGCCGTTAAGCTGTCAGAGGTCCGGCACGTGCCACGTGGCCACGTGTTTGAGCCAAGTACCTCCCACATATTGGTGTTTTGGCCAACTGGTGGCCGTATAGCGTGGAAACAGAACCAGCCAAGAACACTAAATTGGGTCAGTCGGTGAGGGGACAAGTCCTGTTTACACCATCGGTGGTCACGTGGCACACGTGCAAATCTGGGCACCTCCGTTGCGGAGATATTTTATAGTGAAATATTCAAATAAACGGAAACGGCCCTGGTGCTTCGCAGGGCTGCGGAGTCGGAGTCGGAGTCGACAGATCTGCCCGGAGTCGAGTCGGAGTCGGAGTCGATTTTGGAAACCGGATTTGGAGTCGGAGTTGGAGTCACCGAAAATCAATCGACTCCGCTGTCCTGGCAGTGCTGCGGAGTCGGAGTCGGGAGTTGGAGTCGGTCGGAGTCGACATTTCTGCGCGGAGTCGGGGTCGGAGTTGGTTTTTGAAAGTCGGAGTTGGAGTCAGAGTCGCCGAAAATCCATCGACTCCGCAGCCCTGAGTCACATGCCATTTTCCACAAAAAAAAACTTTCCGTGCTTGCATGCCACCCTAAAAAAAAATAAAAAAACTTACATGCTTGCATGACTTGCTTGTGTGCTCGCATGGTCTATTTGAGAATGCATGTACCTCATTTCTTCTTTAGTTAAATTTGTTGGTTATGGCAGGTTTTGGGACGTCAATAACTATCTTGTACTTTGGGCAAAAATGTACAGTTAAACCAGTTCCATTTCTTTTGAAAGCTAATCCTAACTACGTCAAGACACGTACAATGCATCAGCTGCATCAGGCTGTATCTCCGTTCGGCTTTTGATCCCCCAATATAAACGTGTCAGTAATATAATAAGTTTTATCCCAGTTCCACGAACGTATTATGCAAACTAAGTGTAATTACGTCAAGAAAGGTACAAAAGCGAGTTGCATCAGATTCCTAGCTCCGTTTGGGTTTTGATCCCCGATATAACCGTTTTGTAGTGGCTCCAATGTCTAAATATGAAACTTCAAAGAAGCGTTCTAATGACCTATCTCATTGGCATCCATTCAGCAAACTATTCGCCAAATTTGAAGTAGTCACTATCTAATTGAGTAAAATTCTTTTAAAAGCTTTTCTTGGGGTAAATGACGTCCAATTTTAAATTGAAGCTATAGATGCATTCATCAACTATTCGCAAAAAAGCAATGTATGTTACGTAAGGCTAGGTGATGCTGACTCGTCCTGAGTAGCTGACCCATTATTAGTTTTGATGTTGAACAATAAGGTAAACCATTCATAATGAATGGAGTGGCTTGCATTGCCACAGGCAAAATTTATGGGGGCGGACAGTGGGAATATCGGCTATTGCTGCCAATGCCATCGGCAGGGTAAATAATATTCACCTGCTACAGCAGATCTGTGTTTGCCGATATGCCACACTGGGATGCCTCCTCGTGGCGCCCCCGGAGAGATGGTTGCCTGACGTCGAATGAAGTTCACATAGTAGTTCGCTGCATAATTACTTTTTTAGTTTCTATTTTGTCTGTTTGAAAAGTGGTTATAAGATCAATGCAGAACGTCTCATACGATCATAAATGTACGACTTGTATTGCGCTTTATAATGAGACTTCTTGACGCTTGATAATTGTTGATACCCAGCACGTTTCTAGCAGCTAACTGTTGTTAAAAATAACTTTCGCACGCAACCATCTCACTAAACGTATCCCGCTATCTCAAGCTATTCTTAGTGTTTGTTGTATTCATTACTACACGAAAATAGCATACAGGATATACCTATCTCAAAAATTATGCCACGTGCCAGGACAGACCGTTGCCGGGCAATACAATAAGACATTTTTATACGGCTACCACATGGTATGGGTCAGATATGGGGCGATTGAAAAGCACGTGCCACGTGGAAACGTGTTTGAAGGGGGAACCTCGTGGAAAATCCGAGGAAGCGCTTTGATTGAGGGTGGCTGCTTAAACGGCAGAAATGAATGCACCACACTTGCCGCACGGCGCCATATTTGTCTTAATAGGTCAGTAATTGCGTTTTGCGGACTTCGTGTGTTTTTTGCGGCGGTGTTTGCGTCTGGTGGCGGACGGGCGTTTTTTCCGTTTTTTTTTTGTGGTGTTTGCGTTTCGCGGCGGGCGGCCGTTTCTGCGGCGTTTTGCGGTTGGCGGCGGGCGGGCGTTTTTTTGCGGCGGTATTTCCGTTTTTTTGCGGTGTTTGTGTTTGGCGGCGGGCGGCGGTTTGCGGCGGGCGGCCGTTTTTTGCGGCGGTTTGAGGCGGGCGGCGTTTTGCGGTTGCTGGCGGGCGGCCGTTTTTTTGCGGCGTTTTGCGGTTTGCGGCGGGCGGCCGTTTTTTGCAGCGTTTTGCGGTTGCCGGCGGGCGGCCATTTTTTGCAGCGTTTTGCGGTTGCCGGCGGCGGCCGTTTTTTTGCGGCGTTTTGCGGTTGGCAGCGGGCGTTTTTTTTGCGGCGGCGGTGTTTGCGTTTTTTTTGCGGTGTTCGCGTTTTGCGGCGGACGGGCGTTTTTTGGCGTGCGATGCGGGCGGTTTGATTTTTTGCGGCGTTTTTTGAGTTTTTTTTTTCTGCGGTTTTCGGCGGGCGGGCGATTTTTTGTTTTTTTGCGGCATTTGCGTTGGCGTTTTGGGCGTGCGTTTTGCGCGTTTTGCGGTGTTTGCGTTTTGCGGCGGGCGGGCGGTTTTTCACAATTAAAGTCCCAACCTTCGGATCCGCAGTGCTGTTCGATAAGCGCTGCCCGGGCCTATCCGAAGGTTGGGACTTTTCAATTAGACAATCACTATTCTTTAGAATTGTGATTTTCTATTGAAAATCCCAACCTGAGCTACCTCTCTAGGGGGGTGTTTAGCGTTTCTGCCGCGATTTTGGTCATTTTGATCGCCGCCGAAACGGCTCGTTAGATTTTCTTGCCATTTTCACCGTTTGGACCCGTGTGGGGGAGCTACCTGCTGGGCAAGTTACAAGAAATATAATTGACACGTTTTGGGGTAATCGGCACGTGCATTTTCCCATAGGGTTAACATGGGGAAAAATTAAAAATGCGATTTACGGAAAATCTGTTCAGTAATATTTGCCCACATTTTTAGGGTCGGCTCTCGGGCTGACACCTCACCTTTTGGTGTTTATTATTTAAAAATCATAGGGTACAATTTCGGGTAATCGTGACGGACAGTTACCCCATGTTGAGCCTATGGCAATTTCGAAAAATTATTTTCAAATCGATTTTGCCAAAAATTTCCACGTTAGATTTTGAAAATGTTCCAATATGTTGTGCCCCGGGGTGTCGGCTACCACATGATATGGGTCAGATATGGGGCGATTGAAAAGCACGTGCCACGTGCAAACGTGTTTGATGGGGTAACCTCCGGGAAAATCCGACATTGGCCAACTGGGGGTCCTATGGCGTGGAAACGACTTCAACTAGCGACACCAAATCAGTGCAGCCGGTGAGCAGATGAGTCCAGCTTGTCGCACTAGTGATCACGTGTCGCACGTGCTATTGCACGTGCCGTGGCACGGGGTCAATTTTGGTGCTTAAATATACTAGCATTGTGAAATGCAAGGAATGGGGGAAATATCCGTCAGACCGTCAGTTTTTATGATAGGGTCGATCTTAAAACGGGTTTAGGCACAGAATGAAAGGGGCTAAAAAACTGCTATCTCGGATTTTTTGTAAAATGAAAAATTTAAAATTCTGGGGAAATTATATATTCGAAAGGTGAAATTTCCCTAAATTTTCGCGTTTTTCGAGTTAAGCCGTCCACTGTTCAGAGACGGTGACACCGGCCGGGGTCCTCTTTTACATGCTGATGGCCACGTCGATGGGTCATCACGTGGCGTTAACGGTGAAGCTATCCGAGGTCCGGCACGTGCCACGTGGCCACGTGTTTGAGTCGCGTACCTCCCAGATTATCGTGTGTTTGCCGATTTGTGGCCTTATAGCACGAAAACAGCACAAGCCAGGAACGCTGAAATGGTGCAATCAGTGAGGGGACAAGTCCTGCTTACACCACCGGCGGTCACGTGGCAAACGTGCAAATTTGGGCACCTCCGTTGCGGAGATATTTTATAGTGAAATATTCAAATGAACATAACTTTGTCAGTTTAAGTCCGATTGGGCCAGACTTTGGTGGTTGGATGAATTGTTAAGCGACAGGAACGAATGCGCCACGTTTGTCGCAGTGCGCCACGTTTGTCTCAAAGCGCCATTTTGCCGCAAATCACAGAATGTGCTAACTTTATCGAACATGGGACGATCAGGATGCGCTTTGATTAAGGGATGGCTGCTTAAACGGCAAATATGAATGCACCACACTTGCCGCAAAGCGCCATATTTGTCTTAATGCGTCAGTGTTTTCGTTTTGTGGACGGCATGCGTTTTTTTGCGGCGGTGTTTGCGTTTTTCGGTGTTTGCGTTTGCCGGCGGTCGGCCGTTTAGCGTTTTTTTTTGTGGTGTTTGCGTTTCGCGGCGGGCGGCCGTTTTTTGTGGCGTTTTGCGGTTGTCGGCGGGCGGGCGTGCGATGAAGGGGCGTTTTTTGCGGCGGTATTTGCGTTTTTTGCGGTGTTTGTGTTTGGCGGCGGGCGGGCGGGCGACGCGGGTGTTTTGCAATGTTTGCGTTTAGCGGCGGGCGGCCGTTTTTTTTGCGGCGGTTTGCGGCGGGCGGCCGTTTTTTTGCGGCGTTTAGCGGTTTGCGGCGGGCGGCCGTTTTTTGCGGTGTTGCGGTTTGAGGCGGGCGGCCGTTTTTTTGCGGCTGTTTGTGGCGGGCTATCCGAAGGTTGGGACTTTTCAATTAAGAACAATCACTATTCTTTAGAATTGTGATTTTCTATTGAAAATCCCAACCTGAGCTACCTCTCTAGGGGGGTGTTTAGCGTTTCGGCCGCGATTTTGGTCATCTTGATACCCTCGAAAACGGCTCGTTAGATTTTCTTGCCATTTTCAGCGTTTGGTCCCGTGTGGGGGAGCTACCGGCTGGCAAAGTTACAAAAAATATAATTGACACGTTTTGGGGTAATCGGCACGTGCATTTTCCCATAGGGTTAACATGGGGGAAAATTGGAAATTCGATTTGCGAAAAATTTCGTCAATTATATTTGCTGATATTTTTAGGGTCGGATCTTGGGCTGGCACCTCAACTTTTGGTGTTAATTATTTAAAAATCATAGGGTACAATTTCGGGTAATCGGGAAGGACAGTTACCCCATGTTGAGCCTACGGCGAATTCGAAAAATAATTTTCAAATCGATTTTAACAAAAATTTCCACGTTAGATTTTGAAAATGTTCCAATATGTTGTGCACCTGGGTGTCGGCTACTACATGGTATTGGTCAGATATGGGGCGATTGAAAAGCACGTGCCACGTGCAAACGTGTTTGATGGGGTAACCTCCGGGAAAATCCGACATTGGCCAACTTGGGGTCCTATGGCTCAGAAACCACTCTACCTAGCGACACCAAATCAGTGCAGCCGGTGAGCAGATGAGTCCAGCTTGTCGCACTAGTGGTCACGTGGCGCACGTGCTATTGCACGTGCCGTGGCACGGGGTCAATTTTGGTGCTTAAAAATACTAGCATTGTGAAATGCAAGGAATGGGGGAAATAGCCGTCAGGCCGTCAGTTTTTATGCTAGGGTCGATCTGAAAACGGGTGTAGGCACAGAATGAAGGGGGCTAAAAAACTGCAATCTCGGAATTTTTGTAAAATGAAAAATTAAAAATTTTGGGGAAATTATATATTCGAAAGGTGAAATTTCCCTAAATTTTCCCGTTTTTCGAGTTTAGCCGTTCACTGTTCAGAGACGGTGACACCGGCCGGGGTCATCCTTTACATGCTGATGGCCACGTCCATGGGTCATCACGTGGCGTGAACGGTGAAGCTATCAGAGGTCCGGCACGTGCCACGTGGCCACGTGTTTGAGTCGAGTACCTCCCAGATTATCGTGTGTTTGCCGATTTGTGGCCTTATAGCACGAAAACAGCACAAGCCAGGAACACTGAAATGGAACAATCGGTGAGGGGACAAGTCCTGCTTACACCACCAGTGGTCACGTGGCACACGTGCGAAGCTGGGCACCTTCGTGGCGGAGATATTTCATAGCGAAATATTAAATATGCATAACTTTGTCAAATATGGTCCGATTGGACTAGATTTTGGTGAATGGATGGATTGTTAATTAACAAGGACAACTGCACCGCGTTTGCCGCAATGCGCCACATTTGCCACAACGCGCTATTTTCGCCGCAAGTCGTTAAGTGTCCATAACTTTGTCGAACATGGTCCGATTAGGATGCGATTTGGCGTTATGATGCATGCTCTAACGACAATAACAATGCACCGCGTTGCCGCAATGCACCACCTTTGTCCAATGCGCCATTTATGCCGCAAAACGCAATATGTCCACAACTTTGCCAAATATGGTCCGATTAGGATATTATTTGGCGGAGGGATGCATGCTAAAACGAGAAGCAAGCAAAGAGGTGCTTCGTTTGCCGAGATGTGCTACGTTTGTCGCAACTCGCAAGGCGCCATTTTCGCCGCACATCGCACAATCTTTCACGTGACGCGTGTCAGCAAGAGTTGGTCGCCACATTTTGGAAGAGTTGGTCGCCGTCGAGCGTGCTACCCATGACGAGAGAAGACAGAACATATCCAATTTGAAAGTCCAAGGTCATTAGTGGACTTTCCAAAGTCAGTTTAGGTAATCACCTAAAATCGGGACCTTTTGGGAACTTCGGAAAGTGAGGGTATTGCGAGTTATTTCGGAGTGCTGATCACGAATTTCATGTTAGTTTTGATCAAAGACAATGTCTTCATACATTTACGTCAGGTCAGGTCAGGTCAACCAGTAGGCGTCCTGCCGGCCATCCATAGAAGGTGTCACCTGTCACTGCAGCTTCGTAACATGTTACGAAGGCACCAGAACTATTTCGTAAATGTTCAAATGGTTGTTAAATTCGAAATCAGCTCCAAAAACTAACTCAGACAGCTGTTTCGGTTGGCTGTCACAGCCCGCAGGAGGCGGCTGCTGGAGGCTGCTGGAAAGAGGACCGGTGCTGTGCCGATCAGGGTGGTGCAGTGGGCTGACGGCATCTTGATCCGAGCCAAGGAATGTTAAACTCAAATGGTCTGCTAAGGGTTCTTGGCTGATAAGCGGAAGACGGCTAGCGCTGGAGGCTCCTCCGATCGGCTCGAAGGACAGCAATGCGCCCTAGGGGCGCACTCGCAGTCAGGAAAAAATTCGGAGGGGGCTTGAATTGATGAGGGCGCCAATTTTGGCTCAGTAGGGCGCCAATTTCGGGTTCGAAGGGCGCCAATTTCGCGTCTTCACTCATAAAAGATATAAAATTGTAAGCCTTAGCGCCAGTGCCGCGTGGTGTACCACAATGGCTTACCGTCGATGTTGGACACGAAATGATCGTCTTCGCAGAGGGCGCCTGCTAGATTTGGTAGGGGTTTAAGACCAGTGTGCCCCCCCCCCCCCCTTTGGCTGCGCCCCTGCAATGCGCCTGAACAGAGGCGGCTCCCTCCCCAGTCTACCGGTGACCCCCCACTCCCCAGTAACGGCCGGCGCAGAGCTGCGCGGATGCATGGTCCAGGTCATTGGCCATACGTGTCTGAGGCGCGGGGAGGATGATGCCCTGTCTCGGTTCGATTTCGGAAAGTAATGTCCAAATATTAACTACTGTGATCAGTCTACGAAATCCTTTCTGTGAATAAACGCTTTATGATTAAAACATGTATATTTGAATGCAAATGTCTGAACACTCACAAACACTTTCCATCGCGATCATCATCACTGCAAAGGTGCGACCCTGATGAGCTGCTGAGCATCCGGGCTGCGCTGCAGGAGCTGGACTCCTGAGCGGGAGTCCGACCAATGCGGATCGGCTCGCCGCAGGCAGACGTGGAGGAGGCCAGCATCGCCGCCAGTTCAGCTCTACTGCAGCAGACCACGCCCGCCGGCAACATCGTCTCCAGCTCGTGGCCATCTCAGTGCAGCTGGAGTAGCGCTTCACCTCATCTGTTCTTGGTGCCAGACTTGGCCGATCCGTCGGTACACATGGGAGTAAACAAAGGAACTAAAAAGGGAACTGACGTGCCCGTTTCGCTTTTTCAAAGGGACCCTCCTATCAGATACGTGCATGGGTCCGAGTGATGGGTCTATGATCTTTGTGAACCTCGAAGGAAACTGCAGGTTAGAATCTATGGTCCCACCGGATTCAGCGTGAAAAATTTAATCTGAATCTATGATCTCATAGGATCTGACGATAAACCAAGAACATTGATCTATGATCTGAGTGGATCCCACCATGCACAACATTTGCATATACTCAAGCATATATTTTTCGATATTTTCAAAATCTTGCAAATTCGAGATAGCAGTTTAATAGCGCAGTTCATTTTGAGTCCTCTCATGCAAAGAAATTTGATCTAGCTAAAAAAACTGAGCTCTTGGGAGCGATTCCCGTGGTTCAATGCTTTAAGTCGAAATCGGCCGAACATGACGTCACTCTGACGTCATTTCCGGCCGACCTATCATAGATACGAAGTTCAAATTTGGACACATGGTGTCAAATTGATGCAGCCGAGGTACTGAAAGTTTGGCGGCGATACGTCAAGCGGTTTAGAAGTTATTGCGGAAAAACGGGAGGGGGGCGATGAATAGCCCCCCCCCCCCCAGCGGTGCGCGGGTTAATCGCCGGCACAGGCCATTTTGCGTCCTTCGACGGCACAAGGGGAAGGGGGTAGGTAAGACCCCCCCTCGCGTTTGGCCCCTGATCTAGCTAGAGCTTCGCGGAAAAGACGAGCGTGTTGCCCTTCACGAGAGGAAGCCGATGATACCCAAGTTTAAGGTCCTAGGTCATCGGCTGACCTTCCAGGTCAGGTCAATGACCCAAAAGTCGGGAAAATTGTGACCTGTTAGAGCATCGGTAAGTGTGACTGCAATGGAGTTTTTCGGGGTGCTGATCACGATATCATGCCAGTTTTTATCACAGATGATGTCTTCATTCATTTAGGCCAGGTCGGGTCAGGTCAGGTCAACCAGTAGGGGTCCTGCCGGATATTCTTAGTAGGTGGCAACCGCCTCTGACAGCTTCGTAACATGTTACGAAGGCACCAAAACTACTTCGTAAACGTTCAAATGGTTGCTAAATTCTAATTTAGCTCGAAAACTGGTCTAGAAACATGTAAAACTCGAAAGAGTGAACCGAGGTCACCAAAGGTCAATGACCTGACCTGACCTTCAGGTGACCTTGACACCCACCAATGCATGGGGGCAACATCATATCACATGTTTGAACGCTGGAAACCACGAAAACACTGCAAACGCGCGGCTAATGCGAACCGACATATACGCCGAATCGCGATTCCGGGCAAACAATGCCTCAAGAAATAGGTCACAGGTCAACGGTCATTCGGGTCAGGGCCATGAATTTTTTAGAGTAGGTGTAACATTGATTGATTCGAGGGTATCCGAAGGTTGGGACTTTTCAATTAAGACAAATCACTATTCTTTAGAATTGTGATTTTCTATTGAAAATCCCAACCTGAGCTACCTCTCTAGGGGGGTGTTTAGCGTTTCTGCCGCGATTTTGGTCATTTTGATTGGGGCAAAAACGGCACGGTCAACTTTCTTGCCATTTTCAGCGTTTGGTCCCGTATGGGGGAGCTACCTTGTGGCAAAGTTGCATAAAATATAATGGGCCCGTTTTGGGGTAATCGGCACGTGCATTTTCCCATAGGGTTAACATGGGGGAAAATTTAAAATGCGATTTGCGCAAAAACTCCACGTTAGAAATGAATTATATTTTTAGGGTCGAATCTTGGGCCGGGACCCCACCTCATGGTGGTAAGCATTTAAAATATAAATGACAAAATTTTGGGTAATCGTCACGAACAGTTACCCCATGTTGAGCCTATGGCGAATTCGAAAAATTATTTTCAAATCGATTTTGCAAAAAAATTCCACGTTAGATTTTGAAAATGTTCCAATATGTTGTGCCCCGGGGTGTCGGCTACCACATGGTATGGGTCAGATATGGGGCGATTGAAAAGCACGTGCCACGTGCAAACGTGTTTGATGGGGTAACCTCCGGGAAAATCCGACATTGGCCAACTGGGGGTCCTATGGCGTGGAAACCACTCCACCTAGCGACACCAAATCAACGCAGCCGGTGAGCAGATGAGTCCAGCTTGTCGCACTAGTGGTCACGTGGCGCACGTGCTATTGCACGTGCCGTGGCACGAGGTCAATTTTGGTGCTTAAATATACTAGCATTGTGAAATGCAAGGAATGGGGGAAATAGCCGTCAGGCCGTCAGATTTTATGATAGGGTCGATCTGAAAACGGGTGAAGGCACACAATGAAGGGGGCTAAAAAACTGCTATCTCGGATTTTTTTTTGTAAAATGAAAACTCAAAATTCTGAGGAAATTATATATCCGAAAAGTGAAATTTCCCTAAATTTTCCCGTTTTTCGAGTTTAGCCGTCCACTGTTCAGGGACGGTGACACCGGCCGGGGTCATCTTTTATATGCTGATGGCCACGCCGATGGGTCATCACGTGGCGTGAACGGTGAAGCCATCAAAGGTCCGGCACGTGTCACGTGGCCACGTGTTTGAGTCGCGTACCTCCCAGATTATCGTGTGTTTGCCGATTTGTGGCCTTATAGCACGAAAACAGCACAAGCCAGGAACACTGAAATGGTGCAATCAGTGAGGGGACAAGTCCTGCTTGCACCACCGGTGGTCACGTGGCACACGTGCAAATCTGGGCACCTCCGTTGCGGAGATATTTTATAGTGAAATATTCAAATGTCCATAAGCTTCTCAAATATGGTCCGATTGGGTTCAAATTTGATGGGTGGCTACATTGTTAAGCGTCAATGACAACTGCGCCGCGTTTGATGCACCGCGCCACATTTGTCATTATGCGCCATAATCGCCCGAAATCGCAAAATGTTTGTAACTTTGTCAAACATTATCCGATTTGGATTCAATTTTGGGGACGGATGCATGCTTACGCAACACATACAAAGGACTGCCCTTGCTGCAATGCGCCGCAATTGTAACAGTGCGCCATTTATGCCGCAAAACGCACCAGTACACAACTTTGCCAAATAGGGACAACACTATTCGACCGCCACCCTTGCAGCATTCTATAGCTCAGGAACCACTGGACCGATCGGGATGAACGAAACACCATTCGAATTAGGGGATACGATTTTGTCAGCCGTTTCGATGATGATGACCTCAAGTGACCTGGGTAACCTCAAAAGGTCAACTTGGCATTAGCCGTTTTCACGACGGGCTATCCGGCGAGTGCACCTTATTTGACCAAATCTGCACGTAATCTCTGGTGCAGCAAATATCTTCATTTTATGAATTTATTTAAGTGTTTTAATCGATGATACTCTCTGATAATATGACAAAGCAGGCATAGGTATAAGCAATTACCGCAACCCTAGCTGATAGCTACTCAGAGATACACTGAACCTAATTTGACCAAATCTGCACCTAATCTGCACCAAATGTGTACCAGATGGCCGTCGTGAAAACGGCTATTGACGCGCCTATTGCAGCCATTCTATAACTCAGGAACTACTGGGCCGATCGAGACGAAAACGCCACCAGTCGACTCAGCGTATGCGATTTCATCAGCCGTTTCGAATATGGTGACCTCACATGACCGTTGTCGCCTATGGCAGCCATTCTATAGCTCAGGAACTACTGGGCCGATCGATGCTTGCGTGATGCTGCGTGATTGTCGTATCAAAGAGCCCTCAGCAGGCCGCAAAGGGCTCTCAACTGACGTCAAACGGCCCCACGAAGGCCTCAAAGGACTCTTAGTTGGTGTCAGAGGGCCCCCAGCAGGTGTCAGAGGACCCTCAGCTGACACCAAATGGCCCTCAGCTGGCGTCAAATGGCGGTCAGAAGGCCTCAAAGGGCCATCAGCTAGGGCCAAAGCACCCTCAGCTGACGTCAAACGGCCCTCAGAGGACCTCAAAGGGCTCTCGCCTGGCATTAAATGGCTCTCAGAAGGCCTCAAAGGGCCCACAGAAGGCCTCAAAGGGCCCTCGGATCTTCGGGCCCTTTGAACCCCCCCTCCGTTTTTCTTGAATAACTCATGAACCGCTTACACTATCAACCTGAAACTTGGCATACGTTCTCCTCCATCAAGTTGACGTCTCCTGTGTAATTGTTAAGATTTTTTTCTAAAACTTTTTAGATATATCGATTTTAGCGATGTAACTACATGGCGTTTCCAGTCAAAAGGTGGTAAATGTTTAAAAATAGCCAAAAATCAAGGTTTTAATCAAATTGCAAATTAGGGACATGAATAGATGCATGCGTTTTTCACCCCTAAAAATTCCAAAAAACTTTAATTTTTGGAAAACAGCTAATAAAATCAAAAATTTTGAGAATTTCCAAAAAAACGGAATATATGTTATAGAGCTCTATTAGAACATTAGATGTTCCAAATTTCAACTTTCTATCTTGATTTTTGACCCCAAATTGTAAAAAATAGCTGCAACATGGTAGGAATGGTGACGTCATAAGCATTTTCGGGAATTAAAGGCACTTCTTAACATCGCATGTGAAAACAAATGGCACCACATGATTTCTGGGACAAAGCTCGTCTAGAAAAATACATTGTTTATGTCAAAAATAAAAAGTTGAAAAATTGACTTTTTCCTTAGCCCTCGTTTAGTTATGCATGGTATAAACGATTTTTATGCTTTCAATGTACACTTTTCACCAGCACAGTGACTTGGGGTCACATATAACCATTACCATCGGATTCGGCGTGAAAAATAAGCCGTAAAACATGTGTCGCACGCCCATGTAGCAGAAAGTGAAAACCGTGACCTTTCGTGACCTGACCTGACCTTGACCCGTGCTTAGTATGACCTCTATACGCACATGGGGCCTTCACTAGGTCTTTGAGGTCATTGTTGGTGAGTTTCGAGCAGCAGCTATCGATTCCACTGTCCGTAAGCCTAATCATGCAAAACCCCAGAATTTGACCTTTGACCTAATCTTGACCCGAAAGTTGTAAAATCTTAAGAGTGCTTTGGGAAGGTCTCGTAGAGACCTTTCGAACGCCGCCTCGTGGGGCTCGATACAATATCACTAAAAAATGAAAGGGGGCCCAAACTTCCAGAGGGGCCCCTTGAGAAAACTTTGCCACCCATCCAAAATTACCTTCCGCCGCCACTGCCCCCCCCCCCCCCCCCTTAGCTACGTCCATGCACGTCCATGTCATCAATATGGGCGTCGTTTCAGAGCACGTGGCGTCGAATGGTGAAGGTGTCATTGACATCGGTTCAGTAGTTTCGGAGCATTGTCATGTTTGCTTATCTCGTCTGCTTTTTAGACACTCGCCCGATGAGTGGCCCAGCAGAGAACTTGTTTGTCATTTTGTAGGGGGATTAAAAAATATGCACCCGTCAAAATGTTTACAATGGTTCATTATTGTAACGTACGCGCCAGGTTGCAGCTCATGTAATTTCATCAAGGACTTAAATAATAACCTAATTTAAGGGATTTGTAGATTTTTTTAAAATCTGACAGGTGTTTCATGCTTTTTTGCCTTGAATATTCAAAAAAAAAAATAAATTTAAAGAATATGCACAAGTAAATAAGGCTCTGACGGTCTTTTTTGCTACCAAAAATTTGAATATCAACTTTCCCGCCAATTCTAACGGCCAACGGTCTGCTTTGGCTTGAGCTCGAAGGTAGGTGGTCGACGCTTTTTCCGGATAGTTATTTAAGTGGAAATTTGCTACTATGCAGTTTATCTTTACCGCCAGGATTTCTTGAATTGGTTGCGCATAACATGGATAATGTTGTTTGCCGCTTTTTTTCCAAAGCTGAGGCTATTTCAGGCTAAAAGGTTATGATGCGGCAATTGCGACGCATCTAACGTGTTTAAAATGGAAGCACTTATTTTTCCTTTTTTGTTGGACTACTAGGTACGTGCTGGATGGTGATGTAAAATGCTGAGATTGTCACAGGTGTTGCTAGGTGTATTAAAACTGAAACATTTTCCTGGTTCGTTGGGCTTTGGTAATATATGGATTGCGTGAGCTGGCTAGCCAGCTGGCGACGTGCAATGTAGCAAGGTATGATGGACATAAACATTAAAAATGGCTTAAAAACTGAAATTGTTAGGTGGATATTTATTCTTTCATAGGTATCTAGCATTGATATGCAACAAGTTCTGCTAGTGCCATTGTACGGCGCAAGCTGGCAAATAATCTAGTTAATACCACAACCCGGTTTGTTGAACTATATGCTGGATGTTGATGTAAAATGCTGAGATAAAGCATTTAAGGTAGGTAGGTAATAGGTATCCCTAAAGCAGGTGTCTCAGGTGCTGCCATGTTTGTGAAAGATTGCTAGCCTCAGTAGTCAGTTTTTGTAAAGCATTTAGGGCAAGTATTGTTATAGTAGGTGATGAAAGTGCTAGACTCCAGTCTTTTTGGTAGGTAGCAGTAGGTTACTAATGCAGACGGCACGGTTGTAGTAAAGCAGGCGTCACACTTGTTTCTGCAACCGACTTGTGGGTATTGCTAGGTTAGACGTAGCACAAGCTGCCACATGTGCAGGAATGTCTTTCTAACCAAACCAAAACAAATTAACCAAAGCTTACGCTGACCTACAACCTTCAACCTATGGTGTCGCCACTCGCCATAGATGAAGTACCTATTCCTAATCCATGGTATCGCATATGGCAGCTCGTGCTACGCCTGCCTGACTGACGACTGTTACAGACTGGTCTATATGCTGAAATTTGTTAAATAGCTTTTCATAGCCTTTTGTATGATGTCTGCTCTACTAATGCCATAGGTTTTAGGTTGTAGAAAGTAGGCTGTAGGTTGTAGGTCAGGTTATGTATGTTTTATTTTGGCTTGGTTAGAAAGATGCATCTTCGCAGATACATAGCCTTTTGTATGATGTCTGCTCTACTAATGCCATAGGTTTAAGGTTGTAGAAAGTAGGCTGTAGGTTGTAGGTCAGGTTATGTAGGTATGTTTTATTTTGGCTTGGTTAGAAAGATGCATTATCGCAGATACATAGCCTTTTGTATGATGTCTGCTCTACTAATGCCATAGGTTTTAGGTTGTAGAAAGTAGGCTGTAGGTTGTAGGTCAGGTTATGTATGTTTTATTTTGGCTTGGTTACAAAGATGCATTCTCGCAGATATGGAACCTCATGCTATGTCTGCCCTACTGATACTGTCTTTTAGAGATGTTAACAGTTAACATGAATATTGCTTAAGACCCTTCTTAAGTAGTCCTACCTATAATAACTAATGGTAAATTTGCATTGTGTATACCTTATTTCTGCTGCTGCAAAAGTAACAAAGTTTTGACGCAAAGCACAACAAGGTAGTGGTGAAATTGCACTTTTGCACCCTAGGCTCAAAATTAAGTAAAACCCATACCATATTGTAACAATGCATGATATTTCAACCCAGAAAACTTCATGCAGTTTTTATTGCTAACTAAATCAGATACACTAGGTACCTACAAGCAGAAAATACAAAATCTAATCTAACCTGACCTAACCTTACCTAACATAACATAACCTTACCTGACTTGATGTGTGGTTGGGTGCAGCTTATAAATGTTTTGTGTGAAAAGTATCATAAGTATTGATGTGTGCTCTCACTTTTCAAGCTTTAAAGAATGTGTTCTCTTATGTTCATGTTTTTGTTTTGTGAATTTCCTTCAGTTTTTTTTTAAGGGTGCAGAGGTGGAAATCACCAAAAACTTGTCAGATTGTGCAGACTTGAACTGTTCCCCTATTACCGTAAAATGGGGTGTTAACCCGGCAGTTGCTGGGGTATTTCGCCACCCACCGTTTGCTGGGGGGGGGCGTTAAACGCCCCCAGCCGATAACTCGAGAACCAATAGGCGCAGCGAAACGCACGAGGCGGCAAACGAAAGAGCGCGACGAGACGCTTCAGATGAGTACTTTAAAGTTGAATTTTGAGGTCACAGGTCGGGTCAAGGTCAGGTCAAACACCTGAAATCGGGCTTTCAGTAGCATGGACTTCAGGACTTCGCAATGGGCGCCTCTCGCCATAAACTCTGTCAAAACGGTGCACAATCCACCCTATAAGGCCTACAAGAGTGTCAGCTCCATATAGGGGTCAGTCAAGCATAGGTCAAGGTCAAGGTCAGGTCAACCGGGTAGGCACATATCCCCGAAAATCAAAACTGATATTCGCAGCCTGTGACACATGTTTTATAGGTAATTTGGGGCGTAGAACACGATGGTGACATTCATTTTATCATATGTGTACGTGGTCGGCTCAAAAACTTCAATTTAAGAAATTCATGTATCATGGTCGTGAAGTAGTCACGAAAAATTGCCAAGATTCAGTTCAAGATTTTGGAAAATGCGGAACGACAATCAATAATCGAAGATAGCCATTTGATTGATCATGGTATTGGCAGTCTAATGGCGTTTACGGCATGTCTGTATGTCTATTCTGTGATTTTATATGATTTTTTGAACATATGCCGTTTTTGGTCGAAAACTCAGAAATCATGACGTCACTAAAACCTCGATATCTCAAAAATTTTCCGACCGATTTTTTTGAAACTTTGTCACAATAAACTTCAATTAGTTTCCTACAGGTACCCAAAATTTGGCGCGCCTGCGGCGCGCCGTTTTTATGCTATGGCCCGGCGAAAAAAGTGGGGGCGTTAAACGCCCCCCCCCAGCAACTCGCGGGTTAAGGGACAGTTTTGAGGTGTTTTGTTATATAACTCCAGAAGGGTTGGGGATAGAAGCATCAACTTGTCAGCATTTTATGTTGAATTTGGTGCTTTACATGCCTGCTACTTTAAAGTTTTAAAAATATATACATGCATATTATTTTTTCTTATTTTTCATTACTGTCCCTTAGCACCCCAATGTGGGGTGACACCTATATTATTCCAAGAAATGTTCTCGTGATGGTTTCAGGATCAATCGAAACGTTTGAAAATGCATAAAGCAATTTTATGTCATATTCCAAAAAATGGTCATCAAATTCCTACAATTGGGGTGTGAATGGGCACAAAATCTATTCATTGAAATGTTTTGCATATTCTGTCATAAAACAAGTCAGGTTCATTCACCACTAATGGCCTTTTCAGCCAATTACATGTAATTCAGTTTACGCTTCTGGAAAAATGTGCTAATTATAAGGTAAACAAAACCAAAAAGTACTCTTCTGTCATCAACAAAAACCCATTTTGAAGCTAGTCACTTGTCACTATGTTGCCCTAGTCTTTGTTTGGGCATTTTTATGATGACATCACATTTACCTACATCAGTCTTCATTGACCCATCATTGTAAAAGAGAGTGTTAAGGGAGTTTTGAGGTGTTTTGTTATACATATAACTTAAGATGTGTTAGAGATGAAAGCATGAACTTGCCAGCATTTTATGCGGAATTTGGTGTTTTCCATGCCTACTGTAAGGAAACTTTATGAAATTATATTTAGATATTATTTTTTTATTTTTTCTTCCCTGTCCCTTAGCACCCCACATCCACCTCAAAATATGCATGTGTCCGGAAAAGAGGAAGAGGATGATGAATGAATGGGTGGATTTGTATAAGTTTTTCCGGAAACATGTGCAATACATGTGACAATACACCTATGCATTCATTTTATCTGTACACCTACTAGTTTATGTGGACACACAGAGTTTTGGAGATGTCTCAGTTTTTGAAAATGTAGCATTATTTTCATAACCATTTTTGAACCAAATCTCTTGCATGAAAAACATTGCCATTTTGTCCTATAGTCAAGGACAAAACAGTGTCAACTACCACACTCAAGTTTTTATTTAACCTTCTCAAATTAGGAACTTAACATGACTCAAAGTTTTTCCCACGCAACTGTCCCTTATCACCCCACTGTCCCTTAACACCCCATTTTACGGTATCTGAGATTTTTCTGATACTGATCACTGATTTGTAATACTCGCTGAATTACTCGTTTTGTTAGCAAATGTTTGTCAGTCAGCATACTGATTCATACTAGCAGTTAGTTCTCGTCACCGTCCAAGGACACTGCAAATCATAACGCTGCTTGACAGAGGTCTATTCATGTGTATTGTGTATGCATTTTGTGCGCAACACGGTCACTATTCGACTAATACTTCTTGCAGTTGTGTCTAAAACTCACAGCAAGTGCCCCACCTCTCCTTTCACGGATAGCACTCCACGAGGATGCATCTATCAGCGGTCCTAACACCTGATGGGATGTTTCCTTTTCCAGGCCTGTCCTGTCCTATCTGCCGAGCAGTGCTGAGAGGCTGACCACCAGACGCCACTCTGCAAACTTCCTCTTGTTGTTGCGTCTGTTGCGCCAGTTTCTAGTTCCTTTCTGCACGCATCTTGTTTTTTCGAACCTTTTCTCGCTTGGATTTGCACTTGTTCGCAGATCAGTTAGCCAGTTGGCTTTTTGTTCTAGTTGTATTTCCATAAAAAGAAAAGAAAATGGCGCTCAACACCTATGCGGAGGTAGTCAAAACGGGAAGTGGTCCCCAGAACCTAAACATCATCAACATGCCCATGGATGGGGACTGTATGTTCCATGCTATCTCGCGCGGCGTCGGAGGTGGGGTCATCGACGCGGAAATGTTGCGTTTCATGGTGGTTACTTACATGTGGGCTAACCGCGCCGACTTTGAGGGCTTCATCGTGGGAGACTTTGGGGAGTACTTGAACAGGAGGGTGGTGCCTAGAGCAGAGTGGGGCGCCGAGCCAGAGCTGACCGCGGCGGCTGCCGTTGTGAGGCGCCGGATCGTTGTCTGGCGCAATGGGCAGGTTATGCAGCGCCATGGGAACCCGGACCACCCCGAAATTCACGTGCGGTACACGGGGGTAATCGACGGAGGTCACTATGACCTCTATGCTGTGCCGCCGATGTCACCATCCCCTCAGCCATCTCAGGCGGCCCGCGAAACGCAGGTCGAGAAACCCTCAACTGAAAGCGGCAAGACCCCTCCAGTGTCTACCTCGCGCCGTTCCAAACGCGCAAAGACCGTTAAAACGATGCGGGGTAGGGGGAAAAGGACGTTCGCCTCCCATAAGGAGGCGTTCGATCTCGTGATAGGTAGTGTAGGCATCAATCAGGCGGTCCCGGCTCCATCTGAGCCGGTCGTATCTTCTCCCGTAATGTCCACCACATCTGTAGAGGTCCCCGAAAAAATTGACGTCCAAGTGTCGAGCTCAGTGCCGACACTGCCGTCTGCACATAGTGCACAGTCCCCCCTGGTTACAGCAAAAGAGCCAGAAGCTAGCACCGTTGTCGGCTCCGAGGCTCAGAAGCCGGCTGATGCGCCGTGGGTTGAGGTTGGTAGGGCTAAACGCGGTCGTGGCAGGGGTGGGAGGGCTGAACAAACCGGGATATCTCGTGTTGTTACAGTAGATATTCTAGATGACGGCGCCGCTCAGATCAAGTTCCCCCCGCGGTTAGTAGTGATCCAGCCGGAATCAGTTGCTGTAGGCAGGCCCCCGGGTAGGGGAAGGGCCCGTGGCGTTTTGCGGGGTCACGGTAGGGGAAACAGAGGTAGGAAACCAGCAAAGCGGGCTACTCCGCGTAGTGTAAGCCCTGATGATTTAGATATTATCGTTTCAGCTATTCAGTCTGCGGCTGATAAATCATCGGCCTCACATGATACTGTCCCACATGTTAGTGGTAGGGGAAGGGGAAGTAAACGTGGGCGGTTTACTAGGCGCCCCTCGACTGGCAGCGCTCCTTCAAATGAGGAGGTGGCCGCTGCCAGGGAGACACCCGCAGACAAAATCGTGGAGGGTACGGGTTCAAATAACAGCGCGTGCCAGGCACCCCCCGAGGTAGAGTCCGATAGGGAAAGTGCACCATCAGTGCACAGCGCACCAGATACAAATCATCCCTTGTCACCTAGACCAATCAACCCCTCAGACTTTAACAGAGTTTCATTCTTGACGCGCGCCATGCTCGAAGAGCTTGAAGAGCGCAGCAATAGTGATATAGTTATAGAATCCGTTCAGACAGATTTTTTAGGCGCAACATCCGACCTTAACGGTCCATGGGCATACAGGGATAGTACGAAGGTGATTATCACCTATCTAACCGGTGAGATAGGGGAGCGGCGTCGGACTAATTGGTGCAATCTTTGTAGGCGGGGCTTTTGCGACCCGTCTCGTGGTAGTTTTCTTAACTTCAGGTTTTATTCATGGTTGAGGTTTAAAGATTTTGCAAAGAAGTCTGGTCACTCAGTGGCAGACGTCCTTGACAGCGAGTATCTTTTCATGAAAATTCTTGGTGAAGTTAACCGTTACTATTCAGTACACGCCCGCTGTGTAGAGGAGGAGGGTCTGGAACCACTCAAGGGCCCACAGCGTTGGGAGGACGCCTACAACTTGCTTAAGCTTCACTATTACGGTAGGGGGTGGTATGTGTACTATAGAAAGACTACATTCCAGGAAGAATTTTCTAATATGTACGGCCGGGACGGGTGGGAGCAATTTCAGGCCAATCCTCAGACGGACACAGTGTCCGAGCAACACTTTGAGCAGCTGCTCAGGCAGGTTCATGAAAAAATTAGGAAAAATCATGCCCGGTATACTCACCTCTTTGAAACTTTTGCGGGTCCCCAATGCCATGAGGATAGGGCTTACAGTGCTCGCGTAGATTATGACCTTAAATTTACTTCACATCAGGCTAGTGCGCCGGGCGGCGGTCGTAACCGTCCGCCGCTCGCCGGTTCTCAGCAGATCGCAGACGTCAGCAGCGACGATGTAGGTCGTGAATTCCCAACCTTTTTCATTCGTCGCTGCTGTGAATGTAATAAACTTCGCGTGATAGACGGCAGAGCTGCCGCCAAATATCCGTTAGGTTCTTACACCTACGCCGGTGGGAAACAAAGCATAAAGTTCACTTGTGACCGTCTGGTAGGTACTACCTGCGGCACAGCCATAGACATTGCGCAGTGCAGCCGCCAAGAGAAACCCTCAACATGGGTAGCGTTAGCAGTCAGCGAGCTCGGTGACCATTTGCCGCCGGCCGTCATCCGGCTGCAGACATTGCGGGTACTGGACTCTGGGGATTGTAAGGAGGAAAATCAAATTATGGGCTCCTACTGCCATCGCGGGGATTCGGGATCCGTCGTGTGGCGTGACCGCGGCTCGCTCGTGACGCGGACCTCACCGGTAGGTAAAGTAACTGTAGGTTTAATGTCGCGCCGTAAACGTTTTCAGGCAATGCGGAACTTACCTTTCACGGCCGCTCGCTTCACGGTGGCCACTCCGCGCGAGGCCAAGTGTTGTCAGGCTTGGCACGATCCTATTGGGGACGGCATTGACCACGAGGATCCGTCGGTAGAGTTAACCGTAGGCTCTTTGCAGGTGCTCAGAGACTTGCATGCCGTGTATGATTCGCTTCGTCAAGTTCGTTGTATCATTTGTAAAAAACAAACGCCAGGGCTGCCGCATCCGGGCTGGGTAGTTCGTGTCCCGGAACGCGGTAACATGGTCCAGCTCGTGCCGGGAGGAATCGTAGACGACGCGCTGTCAAATTCAGAAATTTTGCGTAGAGATAACAAGTGTACGGTTAGGTTAGATCCGGAATTCTTCGGTGCCAACGGCACCGTTTTAACCGACCGCGAGGCCTTAGGCGTCTGCGTAACGTGTTCCCCCTCATTCCAAATTGACCCTTTAAATAACATCGTGCCGCGACCACTTGTGTCCGACACGGACCAGTCGCTGCCGTCTTCACAGGCCGGTGCGTCTGCCGATATGGCAGACGTTGCCGGCGATAGTCAGGATTCTGAGGAGCTAAATGGTCCCCGGACTCACATTTGCCCCTATTCTGCACGAAATTTAATGTCTACTGACGTTTATGGTGATGATGAGTACCGTCTCTTTGTTAATTCGTGGACCCGTGCGGAAACCATGATACTGCGCCCCGTTCATCTTACTGTTGCCGTGCTCAGATCCAGGGCCAATAACGTACCTTTCACAAAGCACGGATCAATTTGCTATCCCATGAAGCGTCCCGTCCAAGCCGCGCGTCTGCCTTGGTACGATTTTGCCCAGCTGCCGTTCATTGTCGTTCAGCAAAACAGGCGTGACGGCACCCATTGCGAGGCTATGGTTAACATGGAGACAATTCTAAAAGCTAGGCACCTCATGGAAAGGCTAATGCCGTGCAAGTACAATCCGCGAAACACGCGGCCCTTCTATCGCTTCGTGGCCGAGCAGTGGGTGCCATTTTCCAATGAAAATTTGCGGGAGCTTCAGAGTCGCCTTCCCGAACGCAACCGTCCCTGCCAGCCACACGGTCTGCGCGTACTTAACGTAGATGAGGTTCACGCGCGCGTAAATAAAGTTTTACATTTTAATCAGTTTGTTAACTGGCTAGAGTCGGGCTTTCCGATGGCGGACATACTCCGCACCAGCTACTCCCTGGAGCACGGGGGTGAGGGCGCGGACACGAGCGAGACTTGCTTGAAAAATCTTTGGGATGAAATTTGCAATGCTGTCAGGGACTCACGGGACGACGGGTCGGGCGACGATGACGATGTTAACGTAACGATACGACACGTAGTTCAGTGCGCGGTGGAGCGTCACTGGTTGTTAGCGCCGTCCGTCGAAGACGAGGCGGCAGGCACTGTTCCTCGCGGTTCTACGCTTCTGCTGATGTGCTGCGAGGAACTCGAAATTCTAAGCCGTGAATTTGGTAATGACGAGGGCGGAGCCAGCGGCGTGGCGGTAGGCGGCGTTGCCGCACCCGAAAGTGAACGGCCGGAGGACATTCGTCAGCGAGGACTGGCACAGACAGCCTTGCACCGTATTAGCATGCCTCCGGCCGACCGCGAACATCCATTGCCGGAGTGGACGCCCGGCTATTTTCAGCTCTGTTTTCCAGACGTCTTTTTAACTGGTGATGCCGACCCGTTTCAGGAGCGGCCTGTTCTTATTCGCCAACCGATAACGACTTGGCGTCAGACGTATTTGCACTGGCTAGCCCAGCAGCCAGAATCCGAGGGTAACATTGAGCTACAATTTGTAATAAGCAACCAAAAGAGTAGGGACTCTTCAAATCGCGATGCCACCGTCGCTCTAAATCTGACCGATTTTCCAGATGGTCTCCCCACAAAACAGCAGCTAGTAGACGATCCCCAATTGTGCCGCACGCTGGCTCGCTCTCTGCTCTGTTTTCAAACAAAATTGGATGATTCGGATGCATTTTGGCGTGCACACAAGCACGAAATGATAGGCGCTATTCGTGATCTAGAAGACCCGCCGTCATGGCGGGTTGGTGACATTCCGCTCGTAGTTCATCTTTGGCAAACTAGGGCCGTCCCGTATAACCACCATCCCGCTATTCATCGTCTGTCTGACGGCGCAGCCGCCAGCGAAACACTTAGTGACGAGCAGTATTTACACGCTCGATTTGCCAACACCCTTAAGCATCCGGGCATCGTTTCGTGGGTCACAGCGTTCATTGGGGAAATGGACACCCTTGCGTTGGCGCGCGTGCGTTACTCCGCCACGTACCATATTGTGCGTGCGGAGTGGGGCGCGAACGCCAATCCTCACATTCACCGTAATATAATTAGTGAATCGTTTTCTACTTTCTTGCATCGTCTTCAGGTTCAGCTTCGCATTGAGGCTGAAAGGATTGACCGCGCGGCGCGCAACGAGGACCCAACGCTGGCACGGGACACGTCCCGCAGCGCGGTCGAGACACAGGTGCGCGCGGCGTGGCAGTCTTGTCAGCAGTCCTACATTAGGCGCATTGAGAACATGTACACAAATTGGAACGCGGGCTTTACTAAGGGTGGTCGGCGCACATTTGAATTTGCCTACGATAGGAAAACAACCGTTTGTCGCGCGCGAATGGCCGCCGAGCTCGATAGGGCCATGTCCTCCGGTGACTTTGCTTATATTGACCAGCTGTATGTGAGCGTAATTAACGGTACACTTCGCCACACGGGTCACAGCGGTAGGGGTACAGCACCGTCGCTGAAAGACGGATGTGCAGTTAAACGTCTGAAAGTCGACAAGGCAGCCACCGCGGAAGCACGTAGAGTAAATCCTAACGCGGCACCAGTGAAGAAAGAGGTTGTTCGGTGCAAAAGGCGGATGCCTCGTCGTCTTCGGACTGAATCGGTCGTTGCGTCAGACTCTCACGATAGGCGTATAAAACAGTGTGAAACGGCGTGCAATGACGTGTGGATGGGAGGGCATGATCCATTCGCCGTCTTGCACATTTTGAATAACGTAGACGATAAAGCGGTCGTGCCGGCGTGGCTGGCGCGGCCGCCGTCTGTCGTTTGGGAAAGCGTAACTACAGACGATGGTGTAGCCTTTTCTTTCACAATGCAGTTGGCAATTGGGTCAGGTGATGCTAACGTAGAATACGCGCTAAAGTACGGCTTTAAGCCAGTTGCTCCCGTGCGAACTCCGGCCGATGTTCTTCTTACGGCTCTGGAGACGCGCGGCGCCACCGCAAATATAGACGCTGGCGTAGTTATGAGAATGTATAATGCAGTTTCGTCGGCTAGGTGTCAATCAATCTTTCAGGCAATGCACAAAAATTGGCAGCTGCCTCTGCTGTATAGGAATATTCGCGCGCGCGGTTTCGGCTTTAGTGGTACTCGCCTTCTGCGGCCAATTTCTGCGGAAGATGCCGGAGAGTATGTGTTTGCTAGCCGTCTGGAGCATTTCAACGCGCGTCTAAATGATAATGTGCATCATGGCGGCATAGCTGCCGACGAGTTTCAGCGCGTTATGTCGGTTCGTCAATTTTTTGATACTTTTGTAGTCTCTGAGAAAAAGATAGGTGATCAAAAGGTAATGACAATTGGCCGTCGGCGTCACCAGGTTTGCGGGTCACGTGTGTGCGTCCGTCTGACGCCACACTACGGTAAAAGTAGCGCCAATCCGTCCAGGCAGGGCTTCTGGAAATACGCCCGCGATATTGTTCTTTGGTGTGAACCCTGCTTGCTTGCAGAGGACCTAATGCCGTCCCAGCAGGCTTCACCGGCTGAGGTGTGCATCCATTGGATCTGTAGGTACCATCGTCTGCTGTCAACAGGCTTAGACGTTCCGGCTTTTGTGCGGCGGTATCATAATCATTTTCATCCGTCTGACGCCAACGACGATTCGAGTGCGTCCGAGTCGTCGGATAGCGACGACCCCGATCCCGAAGATCAAGTTGTTTTAGAACAAAATGAACCAGTGGAGCCGGAGGCGAATGCGACGCGTTTGCCCGATCGTTTTTATCAGACGGCTCTAGACGCCATGCTAGGTAATCGGGGAGATTATAGGTCGGCGGATGATGGGGAAGCAAATTGCGTACCAGGGGTGGCCGCGGCCGGCATTGCCAATCCGGCTGGTTTTGATTTTCAGGCAGACTGGCTAGGAGACAGGCCAGTTAATCCCGACCTAGTGCGTCGCAATTATCGTAGGCTAGTCGCTAGCGGTACAGGAGACGTCGCACACGCACCGCTGGCTGCCCTCTCAGGGCGTCAGCGCGTGCTGTCGGCGGTTTTAAAGCGCTATTTAACGCAACAGAGGGAATTTGCTTGCTCGCGTCGCCAGTGGGATACATACGATAGGCAGGTTAAGCAGTGGCGTCTGGCGGGCTCATCGCGTCAGGTCCCACCCGTCAGACCGGATATTGTAGACTTGCGGCAAACGCCGCCGAAGGCACTGCGCGCGTTCTTGCTAGGAGATCCCGGTGCCGGCAAATCTTTTACTTTGCGTTCGGCCGTGCATCAGCTCAGTGAAATGTTAGGTGATGATTTTGCCAAGTGGACGGATGTAGTTAAATTGTCGGCGCCGACAGGATGTGCGTCTTTTCACATGGCGCATGGCGCCACTACCATTCACCGCTTATACGCCATCAGCGTGGGCCAAACAGGGGACGAGCCGCTGGCCGAGGATAGCCGTCGTTTTTTGCAGCTTTGTGATAGCCTTAGTACTGAGCTAGGTTTGATAATTTTTGACGAATTTTCAATGATTCAGCGTCGCATGATACGTTGGGTAATGCAGCGTCTCGGTCAGGCAGGTGTTAACATGGATCACATAGGTGTCCTGTTTGTCGGTGATCCAGCGCAAATTTTTCCAATCGGGGATGTTCCTATTTGGAGCTTGCGTCAGCGCTCGGACGACGGTAATGCATGCTGTGAGGCCTCTATTTTGGGTATGGCATCTTTCCGTGAACTTTTCAGAATGCCGGCGCTTGACACTTTGCCAGGGTATGAAACGTGGAGAAAAACGCTAGGTGTAAACCGCGCTGATCTTAGTGACCGCGTACGTGCGGAAGTAGCTCGTTTTCGCGCCGCCGCGTACGACGGCGACTATGAAACTGTTTATTTAAATGAGGTGCGTCGTACTGTTGAAAATGACGAGGTAGCCGCAAAATTTACTAAGGAGATTCTTCCGTCTATGAGATACGGTAAGGCCACCCCGGAGAAAATTCAGTGGCTCAAGGAAAACTGTGCCACAACTGAGGATTTGTCTGCCGATCCTGCGTGGAAATGTGCTATAACGTTACATGGGTATCACTGGTTTAGTGAGTGGGCTGCAAACCGTTCAACAGTAGAATCTGATAATGCTCGTGCTCTGGTTAATTTTGCTGCAGATAGGAGCGCTCACGTCATGGCCGTAAATTCACAGCACATGCCAGCCAGGAAGGCTCAGAAATTACAAAAATTATCGGCAAAAGAGTTTCGCGCGGTGCCTTCGGTTCTCTTTGCGTGTAGGGGTCTGCCGCTGATGCTGCTAGAAAATGTAGCACCCAGCTTCGGGCTATTTAACGGGTCTCAGGTAGAGTTTGTGGGTCCCCTATATCTAGAAGATGATTTGCTCGTGACTATTAGCCGTCGCGACTTTGCGGAAAAAGTACGTGTTGAAGGTGTGACACTTGTGGAGCCTATCGACACGCCCCATTCAGATAGGGAAAACGTTTATCAGGTGCCGGTGGGAAGCGTCATCGTTAAAGTAAATGGCAATGATTTAGAGGGTAACTGTCTGGATGAACTAGTGGCCACCGCGGACCCTGTTAAGCTAGTTTTGCGCACACCAAAGTGTGCGCCTCATTTGCCCGAGTTTATTGTCGTTCGTGTTCCTGGCTATACCGCCAACGGTGGTCAAAACGTTCTAGGCATAGAAGACGCAGATGATCTTGTTCCCATCCGTGCAGTGAAACGCGGCCGTGCATCTCGCAAAAAGGGCAGCGCTGTTTCTGAAGTTAACTGTTCTGAATTTCGCGTAGGTTTTCCGCTCGAGGGGGGCAGCGCGTTTACCGGCTTTAAAGGCCAGGGTGCCACTTTGTCTCGGGTAGAAGTTAAAGTAAAGGAATGGGTGGGCAATCCGGGCTTTTGGACTGTCGTAGTTTCGCGCGTTAAACATCCAAAGCACATGTACATTCCTGAGACAGAATGGCCTACCGCGCAGGAAATAAATGTTCAGCGCCTTAATGATGACGTCATTGAAGCAGAAATTTTTGAGCGCCAAATGCGCATTAATGCCGCCAAAACGTGGCGTCTTTACGTAGAGATAGAGGGCGGAGCTGAATGGTCACGGGAGCAAAATTTGATTGCAGATTACGTACACAGGGCGTGGAGACAGCATCATGTTCAGGACGTAGGTGAAATTGTTTTGCAATGTCTCGCTGCTTCCGGCAGACATGTAGAAATGGTGGAAGTCGTAGCGGTTATAAACAAAATGTTAGCTACAGAAGAAAGCCTGATACTCGCCAGGCCCATCTATTTGACTCAGTCCAAACACAGACAGCTAGAGATGAGTGTTCCCAAGCGTAAGCGGTCTTCAACCGGGGCTAAAAGGCCAGCGTCCACTTCAGTTAGTCGCGGACGACCCGCCAAGCGGGGTCGCAAAACTGGTAGGCCTGCACAGTAATGCTATCTTTTCATCGGATAGAATACGACCGACACTATGTCACGCGCGTGTCAATGGGCTCCACAAGGTGGTTACGTTACGTGTTTGGAAGCAGAATATCACACAGGTCGGTGTTGAATTCGGGGTCTGGGAGGCCTAGGCCAACCAGTATTTCTTTCTTTCTGCCCTTAGCCCTTTCTACCGTAGGAGCTTCCGGAGTTTCTTTCCTTAACACACCCATCAGCAGTGCACAACTGCACATTTTTACGCTGGTCCGGTGCCATTAATAACGCTCATGGTGTATGCACCAGCTGGTCAATACGCGTCACTGGTAGGAAGCTGTCAAAAAAGTGGTACTAGGTCGCTAGGCGTTCATTCTATTATACCTAGGTAGGAGGATGTAAAGAGCCTGAAAATAAGTACATAGGTGAAAAATCTCGAGGCTGCACTGTCCCCGCTCATTGTTCTTCTCCCATAGCAGTCTCCAAGGTGTGAGCTTACGGAACCTTGCCCAGGCGTGGGAGATGCGTTAGGTGGCGCTACGTGCGTTAGATGTGACATGCAGCTGGCTAGCCGAGCAGCTTGGTCCGCCGAGTGTGTCAGGTGATGCTTGTGCTGGCATGTCAACGGAAATAGGTAGGCGGTTAGTGGGGAGGTGACTAAACTCTGCCTGGAGACTGCTATCCCCCACCCTGTCGCCTTAATTAACCAATGAGGGGGTTTACTGAACCTTAGGTAGGCTAAAAACGAAACGACATGAAGCAATCTATTCCAATTCCAACACTCAGAGTCAGAGATTGCATTTGTGCTTGCATGTCATTTTCCATTAAAAACAAAAAAAAAATACAAAAAAAACTTTCCGTGCTTGCATGTCTTGCATGTGTGCTTGCTTGTACGATTGCATGTGTGCTTCCGGCAGGGCTGCGGAGTCGGAGTCGGAGACGGTCGGAGTCGACAGATCTGCCCTGAGTCGAGTCGGAGTCTGAGTCGATTTTGGAAACCGGATCTGGAGTCGGAGTTGGAGTCAGCGAAAATCAATCGACTCCGCTGTCCTGGCAGTGCTGCGGAGTCGGAGTCGGGAGTTGGAGTCGGTCGGAGTCGACAGTTCTGCGCGGAGTTGGAGTCGGGGTTGGAGTTGGTTTTTGAAAGTCGGAGTCGGAGTCAGAGTCGCCGAAAATCCATCGACTCCGCAGCCCTGGTGCTTCGCAGGGCTGCGGAGTCGGAGTCGGAGTCGACAGATCTGCCCGGAGTCGAGTCGGAGTCGGAGTCGATTTTGGAAACCGGATTTGGAGTCGGAGTTGGAGTCACCGAAAATCAATCGACTCCGCTGTCCTGGCAGTGCTGCGGAGTCGGAGTCGGGAGTTGGAGTCGGTCGGAGTCGACATTTCTGCGCGGAGTCGGGGTCGGAGTTGGTTTTTGAAAGTCGGAGTTGGAGTCAGAGTCGCCGAAAATCCATCGACTCCGCAGCCCTGAGTCACATGCCATTTTCCACAAAAAAAAAAACTTTCCGTGCTTGCATGCCACCCTAAAAAAAAATAAAAAAACTTACATGCTTGCATGACTTGCTTGTGTGCTCGCATGGTCTATTTGAGAATGCATGTACCTCATTTCTTCTTTAGTTAAATTTGTTGGTTATGGCAGGTTTTGGGACGTCAATAACTATCTTGTACTTTGGGCAAAAATGTACAGTTAAACCAGTTCCATTTCTTTTGAAAGCTAATCCTAACTACGTCAAGACACGTACAATGCATCAGCTGCATCAGGCTGTATCTCCGTTCGGCTTTTGATCCCCCAATATAAACGTGTCAGTAATATAATAAGTTTTATCCCAGTTCCACGAACGTATTATGCAAACTAAGTGTAATTACGTCAAGAAAGGTACAAAAGCGAGTTGCATCAGATTCCTAGCTCCGTTTGGGTTTTGATCCCCGATATAACCGTTTTGTAGTGGCTCCAATGTCTAAATATGAAACTTCAAAGAAGCGTTCTAATGACCTATCTCATTGGCATCCATTCAGCAAACTATTCGCCAAATTTGAAGTAGTCACTATCTAATTGAGTAAAATTCTTTTAAAAGCTTTTCTTGGGGTAAATGACGTCCAATTTTAAATTGAAGCTATAGATGCATTCATCATGGGGCGATTGAAAAGCACGTGCCACGTGCAAACGTGTTTGATGGGGTAACCTCCGGGAAAATCCGACATTGGCCAACTGGGGGTCCTATGGCGTGGAAACCACTCCACCTAGCGACACCAAATCAACGCAGCCGGTGAGCAGATGAGTCCAGCTTGTCGCACCAGTGGTCACGTGGCGCACGTGCTATTGCACGTGCCGTGGCACGAGGTCAATTTTTGTGCTTAAATACACCAACATTGTTAAATGCAAGGAATGGGGGAAATAGCCGTCAGACCGTCAGTTTTTATGATAGGGTCGATCTGAAAACGGGTATGGACACAGAATAAAGGGGGCTAGAAAACTGCTATCTCGGATTTTTTGTAAAATGAAAAATTTAAAATTCTAGGGAAATTATATATTCGAAAGGTGAAATTTCCCTAAATTTTCCCGTTTTTCAAGTTTAGCCGTCCACTGTTCAGAGACGGTGACACCGGCCGGGGTCATCTTTTACATGCCGATGGCCACTTGTATTGGTCATGACGTGGCGTGAGCCGTTAAGCTGTCAGAGGTCCGGCACGTGCCACGTGGCCACGTGTTTGAGCCAAGTACCTCCCACATATTGGTGTTTTGGCCAACTGGTGGCCGTATAGCGTGGAAACAGAACCAGCCAAGAACACTAAATTGGGTCAGTCGGTGAGGGGACAAGTCCTGTTTACACCATCGGTGGTCACGTGGCACACGTGCAAATCTGGGCACCTCCGTTGCGGAGATATTTTATAGTGAAATATTCAAATAAACGGAAACGGCCCTGGTGCTTCGCAGGGCTGCGGAGTCGGAGTCGGAGTCGACAGATCTGCCCGGAGTCGAGTCGGAGTCGGAGTCGATTTTGGAAACCGGATTTGGAGTCGGAGTTGGAGTCACCGAAAATCAATCGACTCCGCTGTCCTGGCAGTGCTGCGGAGTCGGAGTCGGGAGTTGGAGTCGGTCGGAGTCGACATTTCTGCGCGGAGTCGGGGTCGGAGTTGGTTTTTGAAAGTCGGAGTTGGAGTCAGAGTCGCCGAAAATCCATCGACTCCGCAGCCCTGAGTCACATGCCATTTTCCACAAAAAAAAAACTTTCCGTGCTTGCATGCCACCCTAAAAAAAAATAAAAAAACTTACATGCTTGCATGACTTGCTTGTGTGCTCGCATGGTCTATTTGAGAATGCATGTACCTCATTTCTTCTTTAGTTAAATTTGTTGGTTATGGCAGGTTTTGGGACGTCAATAACTATCTTGTACTTTGGGCAAAAATGTACAGTTAAACCAGTTCCATTTCTTTTGAAAGCTAATCCTAACTACGTCAAGACACGTACAATGCATCAGCTGCATCAGGCTGTATCTCCGTTCGGCTTTTGATCCCCCAATATAAACGTGTCAGTAATATAATAAGTTTTATCCCAGTTCCACGAACGTATTATGCAAACTAAGTGTAATTACGTCAAGAAAGGTACAAAAGCGAGTTGCATCAGATTCCTAGCTCCGTTTGGGTTTTGATCCCCGATATAACCGTTTTGTAGTGGCTCCAATGTCTAAATATGAAACTTCAAAGAAGCGTTCTAATGACCTATCTCATTGGCATCCATTCAGCAAACTATTCGCCAAATTTGAAGTAGTCACTATCTAATTGAGTAAAATTCTTTTAAAAGCTTTTCTTGGGGTAAATGACGTCCAATTTTAAATTGAAGCTATAGATGCATTCATCAACTATTCGCAAAAAAGCAATGTATGTTACGTAAGGCTAGGTGATGCTGACTCGTCCTGAGTAGCTGACCCATTATTAGTTTTGATGTTGAACAATAAGGTAAACCATTCATAATGAATGGAGTGGCTTGCATTGCCACAGGCAAAATTTATGGGGGCGGACAGTGGGAATATCGGCTATTGCTGCCAATGCCATCGGCAGGGTAAATAATATTCACCTGCTACAGCAGATCTGTGTTTGCCGATATGCCACACTGGGATGCCTCCTCGTGGCGCCCCCGGAGAGATGGTTGCCTGACGTCGAATGAAGTTCACATAGTAGTTCGCTGCATAATTACTTTTTTAGTTTCTATTTTGTCTGTTTGAAAAGTGGTTATAAGATCAATGCAGAACGTCTCATACGATCATAAATGTACGACTTGTATTGCGCTTTATAATGAGACTTCTTGACGCTTGATAATTGTTGATACCCAGCACGTTTCTAGCAGCTAACTGTTGTTAAAAATAACTTTCGCACGCAACCATCTCACTAAACGTATCCCGCTATCTCAAGCTATTCTTAGTGTTTGTTGTATTCATTACTACACGAAAATAGCATACAGGATATACCTATCTCAAAAATTATGCCACGTGCCAGGACAGACCGTTGCCGGGCAATACAATAAGACATTTTTATACGGCTACCACATGGTATGGGTCAGATATGGGGCGATTGAAAAGCACGTGCCACGTGGAAACGTGTTTGAAGGGGGAACCTCGTGGAAAATCCGAGGAAGCGCTTTGATTGAGGGTGGCTGCTTAAACGGCAGAAATGAATGCACCACACTTGCCGCACGGCGCCATATTTGTCTTAATAGGTCAGTAATTGCGTTTTGCGGACTTCGTGTGTTTTTTGCGGCGGTGTTTGCGTCTGGTGGCGGACGGGCGTTTTTCCGTTTTTTTTTTGTGGTGTTTGCGTTTCGCGGCGGGCGGCCGTTTCTGCGGCGTTTTGCGGTTGGCGGCGGGCGGGCGTTTTTTTGCGGCGGTATTTCCGTTTTTTTGCGGTGTTTGTGTTTGGCGGCGGGCGGCGGTTTGCGGCGGGCGGCCGTTTTTTGCGGCGGTTTGAGGCGGGCGGCGTTTTGCGGTTGCTGGCGGGCGGCCGTTTTTTTGCGGCGTTTTGCGGTTTGCGGCGGGCGGCCGTTTTTTGCAGCGTTTTGCGGTTGCCGGCGGGCGGCCATTTTTTGCAGCGTTTTGCGGTTGCCGGCGGCGGCCGTTTTTTTGCGGCGTTTTGCGGTTGGCAGCGGGCGTTTTTTTTGCGGCGGCGGTGTTTGCGTTTTTTTTGCGGTGTTCGCGTTTTGCGGCGGACGGGCGTTTTTTGGCGTGCGATGCGGGCGGTTTGATTTTTTGCGGCGTTTTTTGAGTTTTTTTTTCTGCGGTTTTCGGCGGGCGGGCGATTTTTTGTTTTTTTGCGGCATTTGCGTTGGCGTTTTGGGCGTGCGTTTTGCGCGTTTTGCGGTGTTTGCGTTTTGCGGCGGGCGGGCGGTTTTTCACAATTAAAGTCCCAACCTTCGGATCCGCAGTGCTGTTCGATAAGCGCTGCCCGGGCCTATCCGAAGGTTGGGACTTTTCAATTAGACAATCACTATTCTTTAGAATTGTGATTTTCTATTGAAAATCCCAACCTGAGCTACCTCTCTAGGGGGGTGTTTAGCGTTTCTGCCGCGATTTTGGTCATTTTGATCGCCGCCGAAACGGCTCGTTAGATTTTCTTGCCATTTTCACCGTTTGGACCCGTGTGGGGGAGCTACCTGCTGGGCAAGTTACAAGAAATATAATTGACACGTTTTGGGGTAATCGGCACGTGCATTTTCCCATAGGGTTAACATGGGGAAAAATTAAAAATGCGATTTACGGAAAATCTGTTCAGTAATATTTGCCCACATTTTTAGGGTCGGCTCTCGGGCTGACACCTCACCTTTTGGTGTTTATTATTTAAAAATCATAGGGTACAATTTCGGGTAATCGTGACGGACAGTTACCCCATGTTGAGCCTATGGCAATTTCGAAAAATTATTTTCAAATCGATTTTGCCAAAAATTTCCACGTTAGATTTTGAAAATGTTCCAATATGTTGTGCCCCGGGGTGTCGGCTACCACATGATATGGGTCAGATATGGGGCGATTGAAAAGCACGTGCCACGTGCAAACGTGTTTGATGGGGTAACCTCCGGGAAAATCCGACATTGGCCAACTGGGGGTCCTATGGCGTGGAAACGACTTCAACTAGCGACACCAAATCAGTGCAGCCGGTGAGCAGATGAGTCCAGCTTGTCGCACTAGTGATCACGTGTCGCACGTGCTATTGCACGTGCCGTGGCACGGGGTCAATTTTGGTGCTTAAATATACTAGCATTGTGAAATGCAAGGAATGGGGGAAATATCCGTCAGACCGTCAGTTTTTATGATAGGGTCGATCTTAAAACGGGTTTAGGCACAGAATGAAAGGGGCTAAAAAACTGCTATCTCGGATTTTTTGTAAAATGAAAAATTTAAAATTCTGGGGAAATTATATATTCGAAAGGTGAAATTTCCCTAAATTTTCCCGTTTTTCGAGTTAAGCCGTCCACTGTTCAGAGACGGTGACACCGGCCGGGGTCCTCTTTTACATGCTGATGGCCACGTCGATGGGTCATCACGTGGCGTTAACGGTGAAGCTATCCGAGGTCCGGCACGTGCCACGTGGCCACGTGTTTGAGTCGCGTACCTCCCAGATTATCGTGTGTTTGCCGATTTGTGGCCTTATAGCACGAAAACAGCACAAGCCAGGAACGCTGAAATGGTGCAATCAGTGAGGGGACAAGTCCTGCTTACACCACCGGCGGTCACGTGGCAAACGTGCAAATTTGGGCACCTCCGTTGCGGAGATATTTTATAGTGAAATATTCAAATGAACATAACTTTGTCAGTTTAAGTCCGATTGGGCCAGACTTTGGTGGTTGGATGAATTGTTAAGCGACAGGAACGAATGCGCCACGTTTGTCGCAGTGCGCCACGTTTGTCTCAAAGCGCCATTTTGCCGCAAATCACAGAATGTGCTAACTTTATCGAACATGGGACGATCAGGATGCGCTTTGATTAAGGGATGGCTGCTTAAACGGCAAATATGAATGCACCACACTTGCCGCAAAGCGCCATATTTGTCTTAATGCGTCAGTGTTTTCGTTTTGTGGACGGCATGCGTTTTTTTTGCGGCGGTGTTTGCGTTTTTCGGTGTTTGCGTTTGCCGGCGGTCGGCCGTTTAGCGTTTTTTTTTTTTGTGGTGTTTGCGTTTCGCGGCGGGCGGCCGTTTTTTGTGGCGTTTTGCGGTTGTCGGCGGGCGGGCGTGCGATGAAGGGGCGTTTTTTGCGGCGGTATTTGCGTTTTTTGCGGTGTTTGTGTTTGGCGGCGGGCGGGCGGGCGACGCGGGTGTTTTGCAATGTTTGCGTTTAGCGGCGGGCGGCCGTTTTTTTGCGGCGGTTTGCGGCGGGCGGCCGTTTTTTTTGCGGCGTTTAGCGGTTTGCGGCGGGCGGCCGTTTTTTGCGGTGTTGCGGTTTGAGGCGGGCGGCCGTTTTTTGCGGCTGTTTGTGGCGGGCGGCCTTTTTTGCGGCGTTTTGCTATTTGCGACGGGCGGCCGTTTTTTGCGGAGTTTTGCGGTTGCCGGCGGCCGGCCGTTATTTGCGGTGTTCCGGTTTGCGGCGGGCGGTCGTTTTTTGCGGCGTTTCGCGGTTGGTGGCGGGCGATGCGGGCGTTTTTTGCGGCGTTTCGCGGTTTGTGGCGGGCGATGCGGGCGTTTTTTGCGGCGGCGGTATTAGCGTTTTTTGCGTTGTTTGCGTTTTGCGGCGGACGCGCGTTTTTGCGGCGTTTTTTTTGCGTTTTTTTTGCGGTTTTCGGTGGGCTTGCGATTGTTTTTTGCGAAGTTTGCGTTGGCGTTTATGGCGTGCGTTTTGCGCGTTTTGCGGTGTTTGCGTTTTGCGGCGGGCGGGCGGTTTTTCACAATTAAAGTCCCAACCTTCGGATCCGCAGTGCTGTTCGACAAGCGCTGCCCGGGCCTATCCGAAGGTTGGGACTTTTCAATTAAGAACAATCACTATTCTTTAGAATTGTGATTTTCTATTGAAAATCCCAACCTGAGCTACCTCTCTAGGGGGGTGTTTAGCGTTTCGGCCGCGATTTTGGTCATTTTGACTCCCGCAAAAACGGCACGGTCAACTTTCTTGCCATTTTCAGCGTTTAGTCCCCTATGGGGGAGCTACCTTGTGGCAAAGTTGCATAAAATATAATGGGCCCGTTTTGGGGTAATCGGCACGTGCATTTTCCCATAGGGTTAACATGGGGAAAAATTTAAAATTCGATTTGCGAAAAATTTCGTCAATTATATTTGCTGATATTTTTAGGGTCGGATCTAGGGCTGGCACCTCAACATTTGGGGTTAATTATTTAAAAATCATAGGATACAATTTCGGGTAATCGTGACGGACAGTTACCCCATGTTGAGCCTATGGCGAGTTCGAAAAATTATTTTCAACTCGATTTGGCCAAAAATTTCCACGTTAGATTTTGAAAATGTTCCAATATGTTGTGCCCCGGGGTGTCGGCTACCACGTGGTATGGGTCAGATATGGGGCGATTGAAAAGCACGTGCCACGTGCAAACGTGTTTGATGGGGTAACCTCCGGGAAAATCCGACATTGGCCAACTGGGGGTCCTATGGCGCGGAAATGACTTTATCTAGCGACACCAAATCAGTGCAGCCGGTGAGCAGATGAGTCCAGCTTGTAGCACTGGTGGTCATGTGGCGCACGTGCTATTGCACGTGCCGTGGCACGGGGTCAATTTTGGTTCTTAAATACACCAACATTGTGAAATGCAAGGAATGGGGGAAATAGCCGTCAGGCCGTCAGTTTTTATGATAGGGTCAATCTGAAAACGGGTATAGACACAGAATGATAGGGGCTAAAAAACTGCTATCTCGGATTTTTTGTAAAATGAAGAATTTAAAATTCTTGGGAAATTATATATTCGAAAGGTGAAATTTCCCTAGATTTTCCCGTTTTTCAAGTTTAGCCGTCCACTGTTCAGAGACGGTGACACCGGCCGGGATCATCTTTTACATGCTGATGGCCACGTCGATGGGTCATCACGTGGCGTGAACGGTGAAGCTATCAAAGGTCCGGCACGTGCCACGTGGCCACGTTTTGAGTCGCGTGCCTCCCAGATTATCGTGTGTTTGCCGATATAACACCAAAACAGCACAAGCCAGGAACACTGAAATGGTGCAATCAGTGAGGGGACAAGTCTTGCTTGCACCACCGGTGGTCACGTGGCACACGTGCAAATCTGGGCACCTCCGTTGCGGAGATATTTTATAGTGAAATATTCAAATGTACATAACTTTTTCAGTTTAAGTCCGATTGGGCTAGAATTTGGTGGGTGGATGAATTGTTAAGCGACATGAACGAATGCGCCATGTTTGTTGCAGTGCGCCACGTTTGTCTCAAAGCGCCATTTTTGCCGCAAAGCGCAGAATGTGCGTAACTTTGTCGAACATTGGACGATTAGGATGCGCTGTAATTAAGGAATGGCTGCTTAAACGGCAGATATGAATGCACCTCACTTGCCGCAGGGCGCCATATTTGTCTTAATGCGTCAGTGTTAGCGTTTTTCTTACGGCGGGCGTTTTTTGCGGCGGTGTTTGCGTTTTTTTCGGGGTTTGCGTTTGACGGCGGGCGGCCGTTTTTGCGTTTTTGGCGGTGTTTGCGTTTGGCGGCGGGCGGCTGTTTTTTTGCGGCGTTTTGCGGTTGGCGGCGGGCGTGCGTGCGTTGCGGGCGTTTTTTTGCGGCGGTGTTTGCGTTTTTTACGGTTTTTGTGTTTGGCGGCGGGCGGGCGGACGATGCGGTTGTTTTTGCTGTTTGCGTTTGGCGGCGGGCGGCCGTTTTAGCGGCGGCTTGCGGCCGTTTTTTGCGGCTTTTTGCGGTTTGCGGCGGGCGGCCGTTTTTTGCGGCGTTTTGTGGTTTGCGGCGGGCGGCCGTTTTTTACGGCGTTTTGCGGTTGCCGGCGGCCGGCCTTTATTTGCGGTTAGCGGCGGGCGGTCGTTTTTTTGCGGCGTTTAGCGGTTTGCGGCGGGTGGCCGTTTTTGCGGCGTTTTGCGGTTCGCGGCGTGCGGCCGTTTTTTGCGGCGTTACGCGGTTGGCGGCGGGCGATGCGGGCGTTTTTTGCGGCGGCGGTGTTTGCGTTTTTTGCGGTGTTTGTGTTTTGCGGCGGACGCGCGTTTTTTTTTGCGGCATTTTGTGCGTTTTTTCTGCGGTTTTCGGCGGGCGGGCGATTGTTTTTTTGCGAAGTTTGCGTTGGCGTTTTAGGCGTGCGTTTTGCGCGTTTTGTGGTGTTTGCGTTTGGCGGCGGGCGGGTATCCGAAGGTTGGGACTTTTCAATTAAGACAATCACTATTCTTTAGAATTGTGATTTTCTATTGAAAATCCCAACCTGAGCTACCTCTCTAGGGGGGTGTTTAGCGTTTCGGCCGCGATTTTGGTCATTTTGACTCCCGCAAAAACGGCACGGTCAACTTTCTTGCCATTTTCAGCGTTTAGTCCCCTATGGGGGAGCTACCTTGTGGCAAAGTTGCATAAAATATAATGGGCCCGTTTTGGGGTAATCGGCACGTGCATTTTCCCATAGGGTTAACATGGGGAAAAATTTAAAATTCGATTTGCGAAAAATTTCGTCAATTATATTTGCTGATATTTTTAGGGTCGGATCTAGGGCTGGCACCGCAACTTTTGGGGTTAATTATTTAAAAATCATAGGATACAATTTCGGGTAATCGTGACGGACAGTTACCCCATGTTGAGCCTATGGCGAATTCGAAAAATTATTTTCAACTCGATTTTACCAAAAATTTCCACGTTAGATTTTGAAAAAGTTCCAATATGTTGTGCCCCGGGGTGTCGGCTACCACGTGGTATGGGTCAGATATGGGGCGATTGAAAAGCACGTGCCACGTGCAAACGTGTTTGATGGGGTAACCTCCGGGAAAATCCGACATTGGCCAACTGGGGGTCCTATGGCGTGGAAACGACTTCAACTAGCGACACCAAATCAGTGCAGCCGGTGAGCAGATGAGTCCAGCTTGTCGCACTAGTGGTCACGTGGCGCACGTGCTATTGCACGTGCCGTGCCACGGGGTCAATTTTGGTGCTTAAATATACTAGCATTGTGAAATGCAAGGAATGGGGGAAATGGCCGTCAGGCCGTCAGTTTTTATGATAGAGTTGATCTGAAAACGGGTATGGACACAAAATGAAGGGGGCTAGAAAACTGCTATCTCGGATTTTTTGTAAAATGAAAGATTTAAAATTCTAGGGAAATTATATATTCGAAAGGTGAAATTTCCCTAAATTTTCCCGTTTTTCGAGTTTAGCCGTCCACTGTTCAGTGACGGTGACACCGGCCGGGGTCATCTTTTACATGCTGATGGCCACGTCGATGGGTCATCACGTGGCGTGAACGGTGAAGCTGTCAGAGGTCCGGCACGTGCCACGTGGCCACGTGTTTGAGTCGAGTACCTCCCACATAATGGTGTTTTGGCCAACTGGTGGCCGTATAGCGTGGAAACAGAACCAGCCAAGAACACTAAATTGGGTCAGTCGGTGAGGTGACAGGTCCTGCTTTCATCACCAGTGGTCACGTGGCACACGTGTTCAGCTGGGCTCCTCTTTTGCGGAGATATTTTATCGTGAAATATTCAAATGTCCATAACTTTCTCAAATATGGTCCGATTGGGTTCAAATTTGGTGGGTGGATGAATTGTTAAGCGACATGAACGAATGCGCCATGTTTGTTGCAGTGCGCCACGTTTGTCTAAAAGCGCCATTTTTGCCGCAAAGCGCAGAATGTGCGTAACTTTGTCGAACATTGGACGATTAGGATGCGCTGTAATTAAGGGATGGCTGCTTAAACGGCAGATATGATTGCACCACATTTGCCGCAGGGCGCCATATTTGTCTTAATGCGTCAGTGTTAGCGTTTTACTTACGGCGGGCGTTTTTTGCGGCGGTGTTTGCGTTTTTTTTGGGGGTTTGCGTTTGACGACGGGCGGCCGTTTTTGCGTTTTTGGCGGTGTTTGCGTTTGGCGGCGGGCGGCTGTTTTTTTTTTTGCGGCGTTTTGCGGTTGGCGGCGGGCGTTGCGGGCGTTGTTTTTGCGGCGGTGTTTGCGTTTTTTGCGGTTTTTGTGTTTGGCGGCGGGCGGCCGTTTTAGTGGCGGTTTGCGGCGGGCGGCCGTTTTTTGCGGCGTTTTGCGGTTTGCGGCGGCCGGCCGTTTTTTGCGGCGTTTTGTGGTTTGCGGCGGGCGGCCGTTTTTTACGGCGTTTTGCGGTTGCCGGCGGCCGGCCGTTATTTGCGGTTAGCGGCGGGCGGTCGTTTTTTGCGGCGTTTAGCGGTTTGCGGCGGGCGCCCGTTTTTGCGGCGTTTTGCGGTTCGCGGCGTGCGGCCGTTTTTTTGCGGCGTTTCGCGGTTGGCGGTGGGCGATGCGGGCGTTTTTTTTTGCGGCGGCGGTGTTTGCGTTTTTTGCGGGGTTTGTGTTTTGCGGCGGACGCGCGGTTTTTGCGGCAATTTGTGCGTTTTTTTCTGCGGTTTTCGGCGGGCGGGCGATTGTTTTTTTGCGAAGTTTGCGTTGGCGTTTTAGGCGTGCGTTTTGCGCGTTTTGCTGTGTTTGCGTTTGGCGGCGGGCGGGCGGGCGGTTTTTCACAATTAAAGTCCCAACCTTCGGATCCGCAGTGCTGTTCGACAAGCGCTGCCCGGGCCTATCCGAAGGTTGGGACTTTTCAATTAAGACAATCACTATTCTTTAGAATTGTGATTTTCTATTGAAAATCCCAACCTGAGCTACCTCTCTAGGGGGGTGTTTAGCGTTTCGGCCGCGATTTTGGTCATTTTGACTCCCGCAAAAACGGCACGGTCAACTTTCTTGCCATTTTCACCGTTTGGTCCCCTATGGGGGAGCTTATCCGAAGGTTGGGACTTTTCAATTAAGAACAATCACTATTCTTTAGAATTGTGATTTTCTATTGAAAATCCCAACCTGAGCTACCTCTCTAGGGGGGTGTTTAGCGTTTCGGCCGCGATTTTGGTCATTTTGACTCCCGCAAAAACGGCACGGTCAACTTTCTTGCCATTTTCACCGTTTGGTCCCCTATGGGGGAGCTACCTTGTGGGGAAGTTGTATAAAATATAATGGGCCCGTTTTGGGGTAATCGGCACGTGCATTTTCCCATAGGGTTAACATGGGGGAAAATTGGAAATTCGATTTGCGAAAAATTTCGTCAATTATATTTGCTGATATTTTTAGGGTCGGATCTCGGGCTGGCACCTCAACTTTTGGTGTTATTTATTTAAAAATCATAGGATACAATTTCGGGTAATCGTGACGGACAGTTACCCCATGTTGAGCCTATGGCAAATTCGAAAAATTATTTTCAACTCGATTTTGCCAAAAATTTCCACGTTAGATTTTGAAAAAGTTCCAATATGTTGTGCCCCGGGGTGTCGGCTACCACGTGGTATGGGTCAGATATGGGGCGATTGAAAAGCACGTGCCACGTGCAAACGTGTTTGATGGGGTAACCTCCGGGAAAATCCGACATTGGCCAACTGGGGGTCCTATGGCTCCGAAACCACTCCACCAAGCGACACCAAATAAGTGCAGCCGGTGAGCAGATGAGTCCAGCTTGTCGCACCAGTGGTCACGTGGCGCACGTGCTATTGCACGTGCCGTGGCACGGGGTCAATTTTTGTTCTTAAATACACCAACATTGTGAAATGCAAGGAATTGGGGAAATGGCCGTCAGGCCGTCAGTTTTTATGATAGGGTTGATCTGAAAACGGGTATAGGCACAGAATGAAGGGGGCTAGAAAACTGCTATCTCGGATTTTTTGTAAAATGAAAAAGTTAAAATTCTGGGGAAATTATATATTCGAAAGGTGAAATTTCCCTAAATATTCCCGTTTTTCGAGTTTAGCTGCCCACCGTTCATCAACGGTGTCACCGGCCGGGATCATCTCTCATATGCTAATGGCCACGGCCATGGGTCATAACATGACATAAACGGCGAAGCTACCGGAGGCCCAGCACGTGCCACGTGGCCACGTGTTTGATTCGAGTACCTCCCAGATTATCGTGTGTTTGCCGATTTGTGGTCTTATAACACGTAAACAGCACCAGTCAAGAAGCCTGAAATGGTGCAGTCGGTGAGGGGACAAGTCCTGCTTACACTACCCTTGGTCACGTGGCACACGTGCAAATCTGGGCACCTCCGTTGCGGAGATATTTTATAGAAAAATATTCAAATGCACATAACTTTGTCAGTTTAAGTCCGATTGGGCTAGAATTTGGTGGTTGGATGAATTGTTAAGCGACAGAACGAATGCGCCACTTTTGTTGCAGTGCGCCACGTTTGTCTCAAAGCGCCATTTTTGCCGCAAAGCGCAGAATGTGCGTAACTTTGTCGAACATGGGACGATTAGGATGCGCTTTGATTGAGGGATGGCTGCTTAAACGTCAGATATGAATGCACCACATTTGCCGCAGGGCGCCATATTTGTCTGAATGCGTCAGTGTTTGCGTTTTGCCTACGGTGGGCCTTTTTTTGCGGCGGTGTTTGCGTTTTTTTTCGGTTTTTGCGTTTGGCGGCGGGCGGCCGTTTTTGCGGTGTTTGTGTTTGGCGGCGGGCGGCCGTTTTTTTCGGCAGTTTGCGGTTGGCGGCGGCGGGCGTGCGATGCGGGCGTTTTTTGCGGCGGTATTTGCGTTTTTTGCGGTGTTTGTGTTTGGCGGCGGGCGGGCGGGCGTTGCGGGTGTTTTTGCGGTGTTTGCGTTTGGCGGCGGGTGGCCGTTTTTTTTTGCGGCGGTTTGCGGTGGGTGGCCGTTTTTTTGCGGCGTTTTGCGGTTTGCGGCGGGCGGTTGTTTTTGCGGGGTTTTGCGGTTGCCGGCGGCCGGCCGTTATTTGCGGTGTTGCGTTTGGCGGCGGGCGGCCGTTTGTTCGCGGCGTTTTGCAGTTGGCGGCGAGGGATGCGTTTTTTTTTGCGGCGGCGGTGTTTGCGTTTTTTGCGGTGTTTGCGTTTTGCGGCGGACGGGCGTTTTTTTGCGGCGTTTTTTTGCGTTTTTTCTGCGGTTTTCGGCGGGCGGGCGGTTGTTTTTTTGCGAAGTTTGCGTTGGCGTTTTGCGCGTTTCCTGGCGTTTGCGTTTTGCGGCGGGCGGGCGGTTTTTTCACAATTAAAGTTATCCGAAGGTTGGGACTTTTCAATTAGACAATCACTACGGACGCGCGTTTTTTGCGGCATTTTGTGCGTTTTTTCTGCGGTTTTCGGCGGGCGGGCGATTTTTTTGCGAAGTTTGCGTTGGCGTTTTAGGCGTGCGTTTTGCGCGTTTTGCGGTGTTTGCGTTTGGCGGCGGGCGGGCGGTTTTTCACAATTAAAGTCCCAACCTTCGGATCCGCAGTGCTGTTCGGCAAGCGCTGCCCGGGCCTATCCGAAGGTTGGGACTTTTCAATTAGACAATCACTATTCTTTAGAATTGTGATTTTCTATTGAAAATCCCAACCTGAGCTACCTCTCTAGGGGGGTGTTTAGCGTTTCTGCCGCGATTTGGGTCATTTTGATCGCCGCCGAAACGGCTCGGTAGATTTTCTTGCCATTTTCAGCGTTTGGTCCCGTGTGGGGGAGCTACCGGCTGGTACCGGTCGCTTGAAATATAATTAACCCGTTTTGGGGTAATCGGCACGTGCATTTTCCCATAGGGTTAACATGGGGAAAAATTAAAAATGCGATTTGCGCAAAATCTGTTCAGTAATATTTGTCCACTTTTTTAGGGTCAGTTCTTGAGCTGGCACCTCACCTTCTGGGGGTAATTATTTAAAAATCATAGGGTACAGTTTCGGGTAATCGTGACGGACAGTTACCCCATGTTGAGCCTATGGCGATTTCGAAAAATTATTTTCAAATCGATTTTGCCAAAAATTTCCACGTTAGATTTTGAAAAAGTTCCAATATGTTGTGCACCGGGGTGTCGGCTACCACGTGGTATGGGTCAGATATGGGGCGATTGAAAAGCACGTGCCACGTGCAAACGTGTTTGATGGGGTAACCTCCGGGAAAATCCGACATTGGCCAACTGGGGGTCCTATGGCGTGGAAACCACTCCACCTAGCGACACCAAATCAACGCAGCCGGTGAGCAGATGAGTCCAGCTTGTCGCACTAGTGGTCACGTGGCGCACGTGCTATTGCACGTGCCGTGGCACGGGGTCAATTTTGGTGCTTAAATATACTAGCATTGTGAAATGCAAGGAATGGGGGAAATAGCCGTCAGGCCGTCAGATTTTATGATAGGGTCGATCTGAAAACGGGTGTAGGCACAGAATGAAGGGGGCTAAAAAACTGCTATCTCGGATTTTTTGTAAAATGAAAAATTCAAAATTCTGGGGAAATTATATATTCGAAAAGTGAAATTTCCCTAAATTTCCCGTTTTTCGAGTTTAGCCGTCCACTGTTCAGGGACGGTGACACCGGCCGGGGTCATCTTTTATATGCTGATGGCCACGTCCATGGGTCATCACGTGGCGTGAATAGTGAAGCTATCAAAGGTCCGGCACGTGTCACGTGGCCACGTGTTTGAGTCGCGTACCTCCCAGATTATCGTGTGTTTGCCGATTTGTGGCTTTATAGCACCAAAACAGCACAAGCCAGGAACACTGAAATGGTGCAATCAGTGAGGGGACAAGTCCTGCTTGCACCACCGGTGGTCACGTGGCACACGTGCAAATCTGGGCACCTCCGTTGCGAGGATATTTTATAGTGAAATATTCAAATGTACATAACTTTGTAAGTTTAAGTCCGATTGGGCTAGAATTTGGTGGGTGGATGAATTCTTAAGCGACATGAACGAATGCGCCATATTTGTTGCAGTGCGCCACGTTTGTCTCAAAGCGCCATTTTTGCCACAAAGTGCAGAATGTGCGTAACTTTGTCGAACATTGGACGATTAGGATGCGCTGTAATTAAGGGATGGCTGCTTAAACGGCAGATATGAATGCACCACATTTGCCGCAGGTCGCCATATTTGTCTTAATGCGTCAGTGTTTGCGTTTTGCCTACGGCGGGCGTTTTTGCGGCGTTGTTTGCGTTTGGCGGCGGGCGGCCGTTTTTTGCGTTTTTTGCGGTGTTTTCGTTTGGCGGCGGGCGGCCGTTTTTTGCGGCGTTTTACGGTTGGCGGCGGGCGGGCGTGCGTTGCGTGCGTTTTTTTTGCGGCGGTGTTTGCGTTTTTTGCGTTTTTTTGTGCTTGGCGGCGGGCGGGCGGGCGATGCGGGTGTTTTGCAGTGTTTGCGTTTGGCGGCGGGCGGCCGTTTTAGCGGCGGTTTGCGGCGGGCGGCCTTTTTTGCGGCGTTTTGCGGTTTGCGGCGGGCGGACGTTTTTTGCGGCGTTTTGCGGTTTGCGGCGGGCGGCCGTTTTTGCGGCCTTTCGCGGTTGGCGGCGGGTGATGCGGGCTTTTTTGCGGCGGCGGGGTTTGCGTTCTTTTGCGGTGTTCGCGTTTTGCGGCGAACGGGCGTTTTTTTGGCGTTTGGTGTGCGTGCGATGCGGGCGGTTTTGATTTTTTTGCTGCGTTTTTTTGCGGTTTTCGGCGGGCGGGCGATTTTTTGCGCCATTTGCGTTGGCGTTTTGGCGTCCGTTTTGCGCGTTTTGCGGTTTTGCGTTTTGCGGCGGGCGGGCGGTTTTTCACAATTAAAGTCCCAACCTTCGGATCCGCAGTGCTGTTCGACAAGCGCTGCCCGGGTATCCGAAGGTTGGGACTTTTCAATTAGACAATCACTATTCTTTAGAATTGTGATTTTCTATTGAAAATCCCAACCTGAGCTACCTCTCTAGGGGGGTGTTTAGCGTTTCTGCCGCGATTTTGGTCATTTTGATCCCCGCGAAAACGGCTCGATAGATTTTCTTGCCATTTTCAGCGTTTGGTCCCGTATCGGGGAGCTACCAGCTGGCATCGGTCGCTTGAAATATAATTAACCCGTTTTGGGGTAATCGGCACGTGCATTTTCCCATAGGGTTAACATGGGGAAAATTTTAAAATGCGATTTGCGCAAAAACTCCACGTTAGAAATGAATTATATTTTTAGGGTCGAATCTCGGGCCGGGACCCCACCTCATGATGGTAATAATTTAAAATATAATTAACAAAATTTTGGGTAATCGTTAAGGACAGTTACCCCATGCTGAGTCTATGGCGAATTCGAAAAATAATTTTCAAATCGATTTTGCAAAGAAATTCCACGTTAGATTTTGAAAATGTTCCAATATGTTGTGCCCCGGGGTGTCGGCTACCACAAGGTATGGGTCAGATATGGGGCGATTGAAAAGCACGTGCCACGTGCAAACGTGTTTGATGGGGTAACCTCGTGCAAAATCCGACATTGGCCAACTGGGGGTCCTATGGCTCAGAAACGACTTCAGCTAGCGACACCAAATCAGTGCAGCCGGTGAGGAGACGAGTCCAGCTTGTTGCACCAGCGGTCACGTGGCGCACGTGCTATTGCACGTGCCGTGGCACGGGGTCAATTTTGGTGCTTAAATATACTAGCATTGTGAAATGCAAGGAATGGGGGAAATAGCCGTCAGGCCGTCAGTTTTTATGATAGGGTCGATCTGAAAACGGGTATAAGCACAGAATGAAGGGGGCTAAAAAACTGCTATCTCGGAATTTTTGTAAAATGAAAAATTTAAAATTTTGGGGAAATTATATATTAGAAAGGTGAAATTTCCCTAAATTTTCCCATTTTTCGAGTTTAACCGTCCACTGTTCAGAGATGGTGACACCGGCCGGGGTCATCTTTTACATGCTGATGGCCACGTCGATGGGTCATTACGTGGCGTGAACGGTGAAGCTGTCACAGGTCCGGCACGTGCCACGTGGCCACGTGTTTGAGTCGAGTACCTCCCAGGTTATGGTGTTTTTGCCGATTTGTGGCCTTATAGCACGAAAACAGCACCAGTCAGGAAGTCTGAAATGGTACAATCGGTGAGGGGACAAGTCCTGCTTGCACCACCGGTGGTCACGTGGCACACGTGCAAATCTGGGCACCTCCGTTGCGGAGATATTTTATAGTGAAATATTCAAATGTACATAACTTTGTCAAAAATCGTCCGATTGGACTAGATTTTGGTGGATGGATACATTATTAAGCAACAAGGACAACTGCACCGCGTTTGCCGCAATGCGCCACATTTGTCACAATGCGCCATTTACGCCGCAAGTCAAGAAGTGTCCATAACTTTGTCGAACATGGTCCGATTAGGATGCGATTTGGCGTTATGATGCATGCTCTAACGACAATAACAATGCACCGCGTTTGCCGCAATGCACCATCCTTGTCCAATGCGCCATTTATGCCGCAAAACGCAATATGTCCACAACTTTGCCAAATATGGTCCGATTAGGATAGGTGTCACCTGTCACTGCAGCTTCGTAACATGTTACGAAGGCACCAGCACTATTTCGTAAATGTTCAAATGGTTGTTAAATTCGAAATCAGCTCCAAAAACTACCTCAGACAGCGGTTTCGGTTGGCTGTCACAGCCCGCAGAAGGCGGCTGCTGCAGCTTGAAAGAGGACCGGTGCTGTGCCGATCAGGATGGTGCAGTGGGCTGACCGCATCCTGATCCGAGCCAAGGAATGGTCTGCCCAGGGCCCTGTTTCACGGCGGAGCGCTGCAGTGCGCTGCGCGCGTCGGCGCGTTGGGTTTCCATGGCAATATCAACAAACTTCCCTCTGACGCTACGCTATGGCGTCATCGCAAAACGCTAGCACCCAAGCGCCAGCACCATCAGCACGCTAGCAGCATTCGCACTCAAACCTCTGTTCTCTTTGTACTTGGTTCATTAGGACCTCTGTTCCAAACGCGATTCATCATAAGCTAACGGATCGCACGCAACGTCATTCGAGTGACGTCAGGGGTACGCCTCAGCTCCCAGCACGCTGCAGCGCGCGCAGCGTCGGGCGGTGAAACAGGGCCCAGGGTTCTTGGCTGACAAACGGAAGACAGCTGGCGTTGGAGGCTCCTCCTCCGATCGGCTCGAAGGAGGGCATCAATGCGCCAGGGGCGCAGCCAGGAAAAAATTCGGAGGGGGCTTGAATTGATGAGGGCGCGAAATTTGGCTCAGTAGGGCGCCAATTTCGGGTTGGAAAGGCGCCAATTTCGCGTCTTCACTCATTAAAGATATGAAATTGTAAGCCTTAGCGCCAGTGCCGTGTGGTGTAGGTACCGCAATGGCTTACCGTCGAGGGCGCCTAGAGTGTTGGACACGGGAAAGGCGCCTTCGGCGCCCGGAAATGATCGTCTTCGCAGAGGGCGCCTGCTAGATTTGGGAGGGGTTTAAGACCAGTGTTTCCCCCCATCTTTGGCTGCGCCCCTGCAATGTGCGTGCCTGAACAGAGGCGGCTCCCTCCCCAGTCTACCGGCGACCCCCAGTAACGGTCGGCGCAGAGCTGCGCGGATGCATGGTCATTGGTCATACGTGTCTGAGGCGCGGGGGATGGTGCCCTGTCTCGGTTCGATTTCGGAAAGTAATGTCCAAATATTACCTACTGCGATCAGTCTACGAAATCCTTTCTGTGAATAAACGCTTTATGATTAAAACATGTATATTTGAATGCAAATGCCTGAACACTCACAAGTCACAAACACTTTCCATCGCAATCATCATCACTGCAAAGGTGCGACTCTGATGAGCTGCTGAGCATCCGGGCTGCGCCCTGCAGGAGCTGTACTCCTGAGCGGGATTCCGACCAATGCGGATCGGTTCTCCGTAGGCAGGTGGGGGAAGTCAGCATCGCCGCCAGTTCAGCTCTACTGCATCAGACCACGCCCGCCGGCAACATCGTCTACAGCTCGCAGCCATCCCAGTGCAGCTGGAGTAGCGCTTCACCTCAGCTGTTCTTGGTGCCAGACTTGGCCGATCCGTCGGTACACAGGGGAGTAAACAAAGGAAATAAAAAGGGAACAGAAGTACCCGTTTCGTTTTTTTACGGACCCTCCTACAGACACGTGCATGGATCCGAGTGATGGATCTATGATCTTTGTGGACATCGAAGGAAACTGCAGGTTAGGATCTATGGTCCCACCGGATTCAGCGTGAAAAATTTAATCTGAATCTATGACCTCATAGGATCTGACGATAACATAGGCGGCGGAACGGGGAGGGCACCGGGGCACCGTGCCCCCCTTTGATTTTGGCATTTTAACATTAGGCCTATGGGCGTTGCACGGAAAGAATGGGACCAAAAGTCGGCAGTGCCCCCCTTAATTGAAGGTGTTCCGCCGCTACTGGACGATAAACCAAGAACATTGATCTATGATCTGAGTGGATCGCACCATGCACAACATTTGAAACCAGGGTTTTCAAGTGCCACAAAATTGTGGATATGACGTGCAATCACATAGAAGCTCTAAAACTGAACGTTTGTGACTTGCAAGTTGCAACGAGTGAGTTGCTGGGATTTCTGAGTTGACAAAAGTAAATGAGGATCTATGATCTCACTGGATCTCAAGCAAAAATTAGACTCGGGTCTGTCACCCCTACGCATCTCTCGACAAACTTAACCCGCGCCCCACTGGGGTCTGTGTATAACACGCCCCACGGGGGGGGGGGGGGCTATTCATAGCACCCCTCCTAACTCCGAAACTACTGGGCCGATCGTCAAATTTCAAACGGCATCTGATAGCCCCGGAAAAACTGTCGAACGAAACCTAATTTCATTGACCTCGAGGTCACCGATAACGTCACAGGTCAGGTCAAAGTAAAAAGTTGTCGATATTTGGCTTGTTCACTTTCTGGGCTCTGGCTGCCGTCTTACAAGTCAGATCAGGCTGATTTTTGGCTTACACACTCGTGAACAGATACCCTGAGGGAACGTATTTTGATTTTCAGGTCAGGGTCAGGTCATCATAGGTCACGGAAATCCTATGTCATAAGTCGGTCACGTGACACATGTTTTATGGTCCATTTGGGCCATAGATTTCGAATTCGGTGTCGCCTGTGTCATTTGAGGCCATTTTCATCTGCATATAGTTGAGGTCAGGTCACTTTCAGGTCAAATTTCAAAGCTGAAATTTTTCAACAAAAAAACATGTCTATTAGATGCAGTTTGAGCTCAGGAACACGATAGTGCTATTTACATTGGTGTACGATGTCAAATTCGTAAAGAAAAATTGATGCTAATGCGAAGTGCTAATGCGAGCCGACATACGCCGAATCGCGATTCCGGCCAAACCTGGTCTTGAAAAGTAGGTCACAGGTCAAAGGTGATTTGGGTCAGGGTCATGAAATTTTCAGGGTAGGTGTAGAATTGATCATTTCGAGTGTACTGAAAGTTTCGTCGCGATCAGCCGCTTTTTACGCGAGTTATTCGCGAAAAACCGAGGGAGGGTCCATCCGACCCCCCTACACATGCGAGGGTTAAATATACTACCACATTTATACCTAGAGCTAGACTGGGCCCGGTGGATCCAGATGTGTTAGTCACGCCCTTTTATCATCACTCTTTTACTCATTACCACTAATTTTCACTCTTTTCAGTGGCACATTGGTATTGACCATATTTGAACGCATTTTAACCGTTATTTGAACGACAATTACCAGTCCGTAAGCGCCACGGTTGGAACAGGCTGCAGGCTGCAGCGGCGCTGGGCCCCGGCGTGCCGGCGGAGGGTGGGTGGAGCCGGGCGGCTGACGTCACCCAAGTATGACGCACGCAGTACACAGATCTATGCTGCAGGGACCCGAACAGCCCTATGGGCTCGTCTGCTTTAGCGGGGGGGGGTGCTGGAATCTGGACCAATTTGGTCCTCACTCTTGTTGCCTGTTGGTCCGCCCAGAGTAATCTATCACCGAAAAACGGCAACGATCCTCGGTCTCCGCTATCGAATTGTGCTGAAATTATTAAAATCGGTCGATTTTTTTCGGAGCATTGGCATGTCTGCTTTTCTCATTATTGCAGAGACCTTGTTTGTTATTTCTCTTGGGGATAAAAATATGCACACTTCAAAAGTGTTTACAAAAAGCTTCAAATAAATCATTATTGACACATATGCGCCAAGTTGTAGCTCATAATTGTATCAATGACTAAAATAATAATATAATTATTTGCAACCATAGGTTTCATTGAAATATGTAAAGTATTTTTTATTTCGCGCCATTTTATTAATTATATGATAAAATTAAAGAACTTATATAAACAAATAAGGGTCTGTCGCTCCAGTTTGCAGCCCAAAATTTGAATAATTTAAAAGTACACTTGTTCCCGCAGTAAAGTAATCGTTCCCGGCGTTCCCGCCACTTCTAACGGCCTGTTTCGGCATGAGCTAGAAGGTAGGTGGTTGACATTTTATTCGGATAGATATTACGTGGAAATTTGACATTATGAAGTGTATGTATACTGCTAAAATTAATGGTATTGGTTTGTGGAAAATATGGATAGTGTTGTTTTTGCTTTTCTCCCATGCTGAAGCTATTTATGGCTAGAAGTTTATGATGCGGCAATTCCGACGCATATATAACCCGCTTGAAGCTGAAAACAATCATTTTCCTGCCTACATGATGCTGGATGCTGATGTAAAATGCTGAGATAAAGCGTTTAGGGTAGTTTCATAGTGGGTGTTTCAGGTGCTGCCATATAATTCAAATTTTAAGGCCAGGTACGGCCCTCCAGCAAGAGTGGGTTGGTTAGCCTATGTGATTTTGGTGAAATAGCTTTGAATGACAGATACTCCTGTAAAATGACTCAATAGAAATGAGAAGAGGGTTTCGTGCACACATTTCGACAGTGGTTTTCAATAGCCATTAGACGTATACATCAGTGCAGATCGAGTATTGTGATGTTGGCAACCAACACTTAATAACTGGAAGGCCGTACCTACCTACTCATTCTTGAGACTGCTCTTGTTTCTAGGATCACTGGATTGTGTGCAGAATGTTGATGTAAAATGCTGAGATAAATCATTTAAGGTACTCATGGCATGTCCACCTGTTCTGTCATAGATTTGGGAAAGGGCTCTAGGCTCGTAACTTTTTGTAAGGCATTTGGTATTAGGGCACACGGCACGAGCTGCCATTTGTGATATGTTGGTTGTAGTTTCTAAAAAGTAGGCTGTAGGTAGCAGTTAAGGTTTGTTAGATCTGTTTTCTTGGTAGCGTTTCACCGTGGTAGCAGCTGCTGCTATTCATTTTGCGAGCTGACGTCACACTTGTGTAGTGTTGGGCAATGGGCCTGTTGATGTCTCCATGGAACCCAATTTGACAAGTCGTAAAATCGGCGTGCTGCTATCACCGGTGAACAGGGCCCGTTTTCTTGGTAGCGTTTCACCGGTTAGCAGCATGCTGCTATTCCATTTTGCGGCTGATGTCACACTTATGGTAGTGTGAGCAATGGGCTTGTGGACGTCTCCATGGAAACCCAATTTGATGTGTGTAATAGCACGTGCTGTTATCAACGTGAAACACCACCCTTTTTGGTTTGGTGAGAAAGGTGCAATTCCGTGCATATGGTAGCTGCGCCACGACTTTGCGGACTTTGTGGAATATCTCAATTCTCAAGAGTTGGTGAGTAGCAATTTATACCAAATAACACATGTGCTATGGTCTGCCTTGCAGCAGCCATGAGTTGACCATGAACTTCACATAAATGTCTCAAGAATTGGTGAGTTAAGGCTCTAGCAATTTTCACAAGCGGGTTGCAGCATAGATATGATATAGATGGTGGCACAAGCGGGCATGGCTCTGACGCTTGCCAATCGGACAGTGTCAAATGTGCCAACTGCGGTGGCCAGCACCGGGCATGGCACCGCAAATGCCCTAAGTTTGTGTTTGAGGCTGAGGTGCGCGCATTGATGACGAAGGAGAACGTCTCCTTTCGCGAGGCGCGGGACAGGGTGCGACAGCGCACTCCCGCACCTTCGCTTTCATACCGAGATGTGGCCGCTCGGCCACCCCAACCTGCTGCAAGCCGGGTCGCCCTCGGACCTGGAGTGAGTGGTGCCCTCAGGAAGGCCGGCAATCTTCGCCAGCTTTCTGTAGCAGAGCTGATCCAGCTCCTCTCGGGGCTCATTGAGGATGACACCCCGCCGGCTCCCGCAGCCGATTCTGTGCCAGCAGCGCCTGCTGCTGATGCACGTCGCCGGGCAGAATCTGAGGATGACTGGACCGTTGTTCACCCACGGCGCCGCCCGTCGAGGCGCCAGTCTCCAACAGCCACTGTACCACCATCTCCGGGATCTGACAGGGCGATCAGCCCAGCAGTGCTGGAAACCCTGAAGCGGGGGAGGAGGAGCGACGGGCGAGGGACGCCAAACGTGCCAGACTGGCCGAGAAGGCCAAGGAGGGGAGGCCGTCCCCAATGGTGAACGCCCCGGCCGGCTCTCCGGCCATGCCCCCTCCCCCTCCCCCGCCTCTCCCGAGGCGGCCCCCTCCGCCGTCCCTTGGGGCGGCATCCGGAACCCTCAGCGTGCCGGATCCTGCACCCAGCCCCCCAGGCTCGGTGCTGGCCGAACGCAGGCGTTCGGCCAAGCGTGGTCCCCCGTCGCCGCCAGAGCAGGGCCCTGGCCGGGTGCGGTTTGGCAACCGAACCGTTTCAGGCCCTGTGGGACCTCGGTCCCAGTCTGCCGACGGCCGACAGAGAACTAGCCACGCGAGGATTCAATACGAATCCTCTGGGGAGGTGATTTTCTAGTCGTCTTTCTACTCAATCTTTTAAACAGTTTTATCGTCTTCTTGGGCTGTTTTACGTCTGGACGGGCTTTTAAAGCGCTTCTGCGCCTCTTTTACTGTCTTCTCCATGCAGAGTTTCTTACAGTGGAACTGTAGAGGACTCCGCAGTAGCCTTGTTGATTTACAGACGGTGATCCGTCGCGACTGTCCTCTCCTGGTCTGTCTACAGGAGACGAAGCTGAAACCAGAGCATCACCTACATTTCAAAGGGTATTCCATTTTCAGGAAGGACCTGGATACCGACTCAGTTGCTCACGGTGGTGTTCTCGTGGCTGTCAGCCATAGAATTTCGACGAGACCAATCCCGGTCAGATCCCCACTTCAAGCGGTCGCTGTTCGGGTGGCTCTCGGTCACCGGGAGCTAACCTGTTGTTCACTGTACTGCCCACCAGGGGAGTCTCTCCCTGTGCAGGATCTTCGTATGTTACTGGCAGAGCTACCTCAGCCAGTTTTGATTCTAGGCGATTTTAACTCTCACCACTCTGCATGGGGATGTCAGACAGTTTGCACCCGTGGTCGACTTTTAGCATCTTTTATTGGCGATGAGGACTTATGCGTCCTTAACTCCGGTGCTCCAACTCATTTACTCTACCTTCTGGCCAGACATCAGTTCTAGATCTCAGTCTTAGCAGTCCGCAGCTCGCTCCTCTTTTCACGTGGCGCGTTGCTGCGCACCCAATGGGCAGCGACCATTTTCCGATCTGGCTGGACCTCCGGGAGCATGGCTCAGTTGGCTGTCGGCCACCCAGGTGGAACTTAACGAAGGCAGACTGGACCGAATTCGAGGCGAGACTGACAGAGTCATTCTCAGATGTTCCAACATACAGTTTGTCAGTCGATGATTTCACGTCCAAACTCGTCGAGGCTGCCGAAGCCTGCATACCCCGCAGTTCCGGTATGCCCCGACGACCACCAGTTCCGTGGTGGAGTGATGCCTGTTCTGATGCAATTCGTGCCCGAAAGCGTGCCTACCGTGCCTTTCAGCGGAATAGTTCCACGGCCAACATGATAGCTTTTAAGAGAGCCAGAGCGGTTGCCAAGCGCACTATCAAAGAGGCCAAGATCTTATCTTGGAAACGATATGTCAGCACTCTTAATCGTTTTACTCCAATCGGCGAAGTATGGTCGCGCATAAAGCGCATCTCGGGCCGGCACTCCTCTGTACCCTTACCCGTGCTGAAGGTGGATGGAAGGGACATCATGGAGCCAAACGCCGTTGCTTCGGAGATAGGCCGCGCCCTCTATCGGCGGTGTGGTGATGAGTCCCTCGACGAATCCTTTGTCAGGCACCGCTCGTCTTGTGAAGCTTCTGGGGTCAATTTTAGCACCTCCGACGTTTTGAGCTACAACGATACTTTTACAATGGTTGAGCTCAAGTCAGCTATAAGCTGTCTTAAATGTGTCGCAGAAGGCCCGGATTCTGTCCACAATGATGCTTCGCCATCTCCCTCCGGTTGCTCTGGATGCTCTCCTTCAGCTGTTCAACCTCCTATGGATGACGGGTGTTTACCCAAACTCCTGGCGGGAGGCAGTTGTCATCCCTGTTCTAAAAGCAGGGAAGAGCGGTTTGGACCCTCTGCACTACCGCCCAATTGCGCTCACATCCGCCGTTGGAAAGCTGTTGGAAAAGCTGGTGAATATCCGACTTACCTGGCATCTGGAGCGGCACGGACTTCTTGCCAATTCTCAGTGTGGTTTTAGAAAGCACCGGAGTACTGTCGACCACGTTCTTACTCTTGACTCAGTTGTCCGCTCGAATTTTAAACAAGGTCGTCAAGTAGGCGCCTTGTTCTTCGACATTGAAGCAGCGTATGATACCACTTGGCGATTCGGTATCTTACAGAAGCTGCATAAGCTAGGCATTCGAGGCACGATGGGTCATTTTCTAAGCAGTTTTCTTGGTGATCGTTTCTTCCGTGTTCGTGTGGGCAACCAGTTATCTGAGCGGTTCGCCCAGATTAATGGAGTCCCACAAGGCGGTGTGCTCAGCGTGACGCTTTTTGGTGTCATGATCAACGACATTGAAAAGGTCCTCTCTCCAGCCATCGGCCGCGCTCTTTACGTCGATGATTTCGCTATTTGGTGCAGTGCGGCGTCGACTCGATCAATGGAGCGACAGCTGCAGATGGCAGTTGCTCGAGTGGAGGCATGGGGCAAGGAGAACGGCTTCCGGTTCTCCTCTGCAAAGACGGTAGGCATGCAGTTTTCCCGTAAGCGTCGCCCCACTGCACCCATGGTGGTGAGGCTCTACCGTGAAGCCATACCGGTGGTTGCGGAGGCCAAGTTCCTTGGCATGACTCTTGACTGCCGACTCACATACCGAAGTCACATAAAGTGTCTCCGTGACAGATGTCTTAAAGCTCTTGACATTCTGAAGTGTGTCGCTCGCATGTCCTACGGCGCTGACCGTAGTACGCTACTCCTTCTTTATCGGTCTCTGGTGCGGTCCCGTCTGGACTATGGATCTTTTATCTATGACAACGCTGCATCCTCATCCAAGCTTATCCTTGACACTGTCCACCACGCAGCGATTCGCATTGCGACTGGTGCTTTCCGAACTACTCCTGTCGTCAGCTTGTTAGCTGAGGCGAACGAGCCCCCTCTGGCCCTACGAAGGCAGATGTTGGGCATGCGATACGCCATCAAACTTCGTCAGTTCCCTTCCCATCCTGCTCACGGACCGGCTTTCTCCAGGTCACTCTTAGCAGTCTTTGATGGCGACGAGAGGAGCCGCTCTCGAGTTTTCTGCACCCGAACGGCCGATCTCCTCCGAGATTGTGGCCTAAGCACTCGGGACATCATGCGAGTTGTTATCCTGCCTGAACCGCCTTGGAGGTTATCTGTCCCCTCTGTGGACCTAACCCTATCAGGCACACGGAAAGACCAAATTCTGCCTCTGGCCTTCAAGGCGAAGGCATTGGAACATATTGAATCATATTCATGCCATGCCGTGGCATACACCGATGGGTCCAAGTCGGACCTCGGTGCTGGCTGTGCCTTCGTCTGCGGCGACGCTGTGCGATGTTTTACTTTACCTAAACATGCATCCGTTTTTACCTGCGAATTGGTCGCCGTCCTCAAACTTTTGTGTTTTATCCAGATTCATCCCGCTCGGTCATATCTTGTCCTCTCCGACTCATTGAGCGGACTCCAGTCCTTGACACAATTCTATCCACTTGACCCCCTCGTACAGGAGATTCTTCTCCGTTTGACGGCTCTCGACCGAGAGGGTACCTCAGTGACTTTTTGCTGGATTCCTAGCCATGTTGGTATAGCTGGCAATGAGCGGGCGGACCGTGCTGCGAACCATGCGGCGCGGCAGCCCTGCTCCCGCCGGTTCCCTCTACCGGCCAGGGACTTTTTCCCTGCGGTGAGCTCATTCTTCCGCGGAAAGTGGCAGGAGGATTGGAGCAAATGTCAGACAAACAAGCTGCTACGCATCAAACCGGGTTTGGCAACCTGGTTGTCTGCGTCGCGCAAGTCGCGTCGAGAGGAGGTTATCCTCTGTCGGCTTCGCACAGGGCACACTTTCGGTACCCATGGACACCTTATTGGCGTCGGCCCAAGACCTGTTTGTGCGAGATGTGGCGACAGACTTTCCGTCCGACACGTTTTTCTGGAGTGTCCGAGACTGGAAGCTGAGCGGCTGAAGTTTCTGGGCCTGCGCGGAGCCCAGCTTTCTTTGAGAGCAGTCTTAGGTGACGAGTCCTCTTTGCTAGACTCTTCTCGTCTCTTTTCGTTTATTGCGGCCTCCGGCCTTCAGGTGATTTTTAACGCCCGACACTGAGGAAGTTAAATAAGAAATGGGCGCGATATAGCCTCGCAGCTGGTGCGCCCTGTCACTCCAAATCATCATCATCAAGCGGCATGGATAGATGCATCCGCACTGACCACATGATGTGATTCCACAATTCTGTTGGTGAAAAACTTGCTTCCTATACGCCGAGATGAGATATCCCTGAAGCATTATCCTAGCCATGCAGGAAACATTGCAAGTGATCTTTCCTGCACTGTCTTCCGGCAAGGGTTGATGAACTGGCAGTGTTCCATTTCTCAGACTTTTTGGTGGCAAAGCACACCTGGAGGAAAATATTTTCATCCCAAAAATATGAATGACTGACTACTTCATCTCTGAGAAAGGTATCATGCATTCGAACAATCAGTTTACGTGCCACTTGACAGTTGATGCACTCACATCCTTTTGTTTCACACCCTGTCAATATCCTGACATGAATCATGGGCCCTGTTTCACCGGTGATAGCAGCACGCTGCTTTTACACGTGTCAAATTGGGTTTCCATGGAAACATCAACAGGCCCATTGCTCCAACACTACCACAAGTGTGACGTCAGCTCGCGCAATTTGATAGCAGCGTGGTAGCAGCGTCCCGTGAAACACCGCCCTGGTTTATCAGTTGGCATACAAATTTAGCATTACACCATTTTGCAAAAATACTTCAGATATTTTCTTTCTTTTTTCTTATCCTATACTTTTTTTCTTCATCAGCACACCCAACCAAAATCCAATTTTAGAACACTGCCTACAGTACTGGTGATTTCATAATAAATACCTTTAAAGGTGATTGAAACAATACAGTTGTGAGTTTGTGAATAGATAGCCAAATGACATATTGGAAATAACTTACTGAACTTCCTCTCGAAGAAAAATGGAAACCTTGGTCTTCAAAAGTCTGGTAACCACTCAGCTACCCTCATGCCAACAAATTTTAAGGACCTCGGTTTCCATTTTTTATTTCCCAGAGCTGTTCAGTAATATATATGAAATGATGCAAAGTTCTCCTTTTTCTAAGTTTCGACAGCTGATCTATTGTTCTTGGATCTACTTGTAATTCATTACCTATTCAAAGAATTGATGTTTGTCAATGTTCACATTGCCAGTCATAATATTGTACACCTCAATCAGATCTTGTCATTGTAATATATTGTTTGGGCTCAATTGGCTCAGTTTTTGTTGTTCTTGATACAAGACAGACTATGGATTGGCACAATTTTGTTGACCTTTTTTTTACACATTTTCAAATTTGTGTACACCTTGTGCCATATGTGGCCCCTCTGCCTGTATGCAATAATCCAAATGTGGTCGAGCATGCATTACATGTGACAATACACCTGTGCATTCATTTTACCTGTACACCTACTAGTTTATGTGGTACACACAAAGTTTTGGAGATGTCTCAATTTTTGAAAATGTAGCATTATTTTCATAACCATTTTTGAACCAAATCACTTGCATGAAAAACATTGGCATTTTGTCCTATAGTCAAGAACAAACAGTGTCAACTACCACACTCAAGTTTTTATTTAACCTTCTCAAATTAGGAACTTAACATGACTCAAAGTTTTTCCCACGCAACTGTCCCTTATCACCCCACTGTCCCTAAACACCCCATTTTACGGTATCTGAGATTTTTCTGATACTGATTACTGATTTGTAGTACTCGCTGAATTGCTCGTTTTGTTAGCAAATGTTTGTCAGTCAGCATACTGATTCATACCTACTAGCAGTTAGTTCTTGTCACCGTCCAAGGACACTGCAAATCATAACGCTGCTTGACAGAGGTCTATTCATGTGTATTCTGTATGCATTTTGTGCGCAACACGGTCACTATTCGACTAATACTTCTTGCAGTTGTGTCTAAAACTCACAGCAAGTGCCCCACCTCTCCTTTCACGGATAGCACCCCACGAGGATGCAGCTATCAGCGGTCCTAACACCTGATGGGATGTTTCCTTTTCCAGGCCTGTCCTGTCCTATCTGCCGAGCAGTGCTGAGAGGCTCACCACCAGACGCCACTCTGCAAACTTCCTCTTGTTGTTGCGCCTGTTGCGCCAGTTTCTAGTTCCTTTCTGCACGCACCTTGTTTTTTCGAACCTTTTCTCGCTTGGATTTACACTTGTTCGCAGATCAGTTAGCCAGTTGGCTTTTTGTTCTAGTTGTATTTCCATACAAATAAAAGAAAATGGCGCTCAACACCTATGCGGAGGTAGTCAAAACGGGAAGTGGTCCCCAGAACCTAGACATCATCAACATGCCCATGGATGGGGATTGTATGTTCCATGCTATCTCGCGCGGCGTCGGAGGTGGGGTCATCGACGCGGAAATGTTGCGTTTCATGGTAGTGACGTACATGTGGGCTAACCGCGCAGACTTTGAGGGGTTCATCGTAGGAGATTTTGAAGAGTACCTGTATAGAATGGTGATTCCAAGGGCAGAGTGGGGCGCCGAGCCGGAGCTGACCGCGGCGGCTGCCGTCGTGAGGCGCCGCATCGTCGTCTGGCGCAATGGGCAGGTTATGCAGCGCCATGGGAACCCGGATCACCCCGAAATTCATGTGCGGTACACTGGGGTAATCGACGGTGGTCATTATGACCTGTATGCTGTGCCGCCTAGGTCATCATCCCCCAGCCGTCCCAGGTGACCCGCGAAACGCAGGTCAAGAAACCCCCCACCGATAGCGCCCCCGCAGTGTCCGCCTCGCGCCGTCCCAAACGCCCAAAGACTGGTAAGACGATGCGTGGTAGGGGCAAGAGAACGTTCGCTTCCCATAAGGAGGCGTTCGATCTCGTGCTAGGTAGTGTAGGTATCAGTCAGTCGGTCCCGGCTCCATCTGAGCCTGTCGTCTCTTCCCCTGTGGTTTCCACCTCAGCGGTCCCAGACAAAATTGTCGGCGAAGTGTCGAGCTCAGTGCCGACGCTGCCGTCTGCACACAGTGCAAAGTCACCCTTGTCGGTAGACGAACCAGTAGGTAATACCGTAGTCGGCTCCGAGGCTCAGAAGCCGGCTGATGAGCCGTGGGTGGAGGTTGGTAGGGCTAAGCGCGGTCGTGGCAGTGGTGGATGGTTGAAAACGGGCTTTCTCCCAATCGTGCTGTAACTGTAGATATTCTTGAAGACGGCGCCCCGCAGATCCAGTTTCCCCGCGGTTAGTAGTGATTCAGCCGGAATCAGGTGCTGTAGGCAGGCCCGTGGGTAGGGGAAGGGCCCGTGGCGTTTTGCGGGGTCGCGGTAGGGGAAACAGAGGTAGGAAAACAGCAAAGCGGGCGCCGTCGCGTAGTGTAAGTCCAGATATTTTCGACGGTAGCGTTCTAACTATTTCCCCGGCTGATAAACAATCGGCCTCACATGATATCGTCCGACGTGGTAGGGGAAGGGAAGGAAACATGGGCGGTTTACTTGGCGCCCCTCGACTGGCAGCGCTCCTTCAAATGAGGAGGTGGCCGCTGCCAGGGAGACACCCGCAGACAAAATCGTGGAGGGTACGGGTTCAATAGCAGCGCGTGTCAGGCACCCCCCGAGGTAGGGTCCGATAGGGAAAGTGCACCATCAGTGCACAGTGAACCGGATGTAGACCGTCTCTTCTCATCTAGGCAAATCAACCCCTTAGACTTAAACAGAGTTTCATTCTTGACGCGCGCCATGCTCGAAGAGCTGGAAGAGCGCAGCAATAGTGATATAGTTATAGAATCCGTTCAGACAGATCTTTTAGGCGCAACATCCGACCTTAACGGTCCATGGGCGTACAGGGATAGTAAGAAAGTGGTTATCACTTACCTAACCGGGAGATTGGAGAGCGGCGCCGGACCATTTGGCGCAATCTTTGCAAGCGGGGCTTTTGCGACCCGTCTCGTGGTAGTTTTGTTAACTTCAGATTTTATTCTTGGTTAAGGTTTAAAGATTTTGCAAAAAAGTCTGGTCACTCAGTGGCAGACGTCCTTGACAGCGAGTATCTTTTCATGAAAATTATTGGTGAAGTTAATCGTTACTATTCAGTACACGCCCGCTGTGTGGAGCAGGAGGGTCTAGAACCGCACAGAGGCCCACAACGTTGGGAGGACACGTACAACTTGCTAAAACTTCATTATTACGGTAGGGGGTGGTATATGTATTATAGAAAGACTACATTCCAGGAAGAGTTTTCTAATGTCTACGGCCGGGACGGTTGGGAGCAATTTCAGGCCAATCCGCAGACGGACACAGTGTCCGAGCAACACTTTGAGCAGCTAATCAGGCAAACTCATGAAAAAATTAGGAAAAATCACGCCCGGTATGCTCACCTCTTTGAAACTTTTGCGGGTCCCCAATGCCATGAAGATAGGGCGTACACAACTCGCATAGGTTACGACCTTAAATTTACTTCACATCAGGCTAGTGCGCCGGGCGGCGGTCGCAACCGTCCGCCGCTCGCCGGTTCTCAGCAGACCGCAGACGTCAGCAGCGACGATGTAGGTCGTGAATTTCCAACCTTTTTCATTCGTCGCTGCTGTGAATGTGATAAACTTCGCGTAATAGACGGCAGAGCTGCCGCCAAATATCCGTTAGGCTCCTACACCTATGCCGGTGGGAAACAAACCATAAAGTTCACTTGTGACCGTCTGGTAGGTACTACCTGCGGCACAGCCATAGACATTGCGCAGTGCAGCCGCCAAGAGAAACCCTCAACATGGGTAGCGTTAGCTGTCAGCGAGCTCGGTGACCATTTGCCGCCGGCCGTCATCCGGCTACAGACATTGCGGGTACTGGACTCTGGGGATTGTAAGGAGGAAAATCAAATTATGGGCTCCTACTGCCATCGCGGGGATTCGGGATCCGTCGTGTGGCGTGACCGCGGCTCGCTCGTGACGCGGACCTCACCGGTAGGTAAAGTAACTGTAGGTTTAATGTCGCGCCGTAAACGTTTTCAGGCAATGCGCAACTTACCTTTCACGGCCGCTCGCTTCACGGTGGCCACTCCGCGCGAGGCCAAGTGTTGTCAGGCTTGGCACGATCCTATTGGGGACGGCATTGACCACGAGGATCCGTCGGTAGAGTTAACCGTAGGCTCTTTGCAGGTGCTCAGAGACTTGCATGCCGTGTATGATTCGCTTCGTCAAGTTCGTTGTATCATTTGTAAAAAACAAACGCCTGGGCTGCCGCATCCGGGCTGGGTAGTTCGTGTCCCGGAACGCGGCAACATGGTCCAGCTCGTGCCGGGAGGTATCGTAGACGACGCGCTGTCAAATTCAGAAATTTTGCGTAGAGATAACAAGTGTACGGTTAGGTTAGATCCGGAATTCTTCGGTGCCAACGGCACCATTTTAACTGACCGCGAGGCCTTAGGCGTCTGCGTAACGTGTTCCCCCTCATTCCAAATTGACCCTTTGAATAATATCGTGCCGCGACCACTTGTGTCCGACACGGACCAGTCGCTGCCGTCTTCACAGGCCGGTGCGTCTGCCGATATGGCAGACGTTGCCGGCGATAGTCAGGATTCTGAGGAGCTAAATGGTCCCCGTACTCACATTTGCCCCTATTCTGCACGAAATTTAATGTCTACTGACGTTTATGGTGATGATGAGTACCGTCTCTTTGTTAATTCGTGGACCCGTGCGGAAACCATGATTCTGCGCCCCGTTCATCTTACTGTTGCCGTGCTCAGATCCAGGGCCAATAACGTACCTTTCTCAAAGCACGGATCGATTTGCTATCCATGAAGCGTCCCGTCCAAGCCGCGCGTCTGCCCTGGTACGATTTTGCCCAGCTGCCGTTCATTGTCGTTCAGCAAAACAGGCGTGACGGCACCCATTGCGAGGCTATGGTTAATATGGAGACAATTTTAAAAGCTAGGCACCTCATGGAAAGGCTAATTCCGTGCAAGTACAATCCGCGAAACACGCGGCCCTTCTATCGCTTCGTGGCCGAGCAGTGGGTGCCATTTTCCAATGAAAATTTGCGGGAGCTTCAGAGTCGCCTTCCCGAACGCAACCGTCCCTGCCAGCCACACGGTCTGCGCGTACTTAACGTAGATGAGGTTCACGCGCGCGTAAATAAAGTTTTACATTTTAATCAGTTTGTTAACTGGCTAGAGTCGGGCTTTCCGATGGCGGACATACTCCGCACCAGCTACTCACTCGAGCACGGGGGTGAGGGCGCGGACACGAGCGAGGCTTGCTTGAAAAATCTTTGGGATGAAATTCGTAATGCTGTCAGGGAGTCACGGGACGACGGGTCGGAAGACGATGACGATGTTAACGTAACGATACGACACGTAGTTCATGCGCGGTGGAGCGTCGCTGGTTGTTAGCGCCGTCCGTCGAAGACGAGGCGGCAGGCACTGTTCCTCGCGGTTCTACGCTTCGCCGATGTGCTGCGAGGAACTCGAAATTCTAAGCCGTGAATTTGGTAATGACGAGGCGGAGTCAGCGGCGTGGCGGTAGGCGGCGTTGCCGCACCCGAAAGTGAACGGCCGGAGGACATTCGTCAGCGAGGTCTGGCACAGACAGCCTTGCACCGTATTAGCATGCCTCCGGCCGACCGCGAACATCCATTGCCGGAGTGGACGCCCGGCTATTTTCAGCTCTGTTTCCCAGACGTCTTTTTAACTGGTGATGCCGACCCGTTTCAGGAGCGGCCTGTTCTTATTCGCCAACCGATAACGACTTGGCGTCAGACATATTTGCACTGGCTAGCCCAGCAGCCAGAATCCGAGGGTAACATTGAGCTACAATTTGTGATTAGCAACCAAAAAAGTAGGGACTGTTCAAATCGCGATGCCACCGTCGCTCTAAATCTGACCGATTTTCCAGATGGTCTCCCCACAAAACAGCAGCTAGTAGACGATCCCCAATTGTGCCGCACGCTGGCTCGCTCTCTGCTCTGTTTTCAAACAAAATTGGATGATTCGGATGCATTTTGGCGTGCACACAAGCACGAAATGATAGGCGCTATTCGTGATCTAGAAGACCGCCGTCATGGCGGGTTGGTGACATTCCGCTCGTAGTTCATCTTTGGCAAACTAGGGCCGTCCCGTATAATCACCATCCCGCTATTCATCGTCTGTCTGACGGCGCAGCCGCCAGCGAAACCTTAGTGACGAGCAGTATTTACACGCTCGATTTGCCACACCCTTAAGCATCCGGGCATCGTTTCGTGGGTCACAGCGTTCATTGGGGAAATGGACACCCTTGCGTTGGCGCGCGTGCGTTCTCCGCCACGTACCATATTGTGCGTGCGGATGGGGCGCGAACGCCAATCCTCACATTCACCGTAATATAATTAGTGACTCGTTTTCTACTTTCTTGCATCGTCTTCAGGTTCAGCTTCGCATTGAGGCTGAAAGGATTGACCGCGCGGCGCGCAACGAGGACCCAACGCTGGCACGGGACACGTCCCGCGCGGTCGAGACGCAGTGCGCGCGGCGTGGCAGTCTTGTCAGCAGTCCTACATTAGGCGCATTGAGAACATGTACCAAATTGGAACGCGGGCTTTACTAAGGGTGGTCGGCGCACATTGAATTTGCCTACGATAGGAAAACAACCGTTTTGTCGCGCGCGAATGGCCGCCGAGCTCGATAAGGCCATGTCCTCCGGTGACTTTGCTTATATTGACCAGCTGTATGTGAGCGTAATTAACGGCACACTTCGCCACACGGGTCACAGCGGTAGGGGTACAGCACCGTCGCTGAAAGACGGATGTGCAGTTAAACGTCTGAAAGTCGACAAGGCAGCCACCGCGGAAGCACGTAGAGTAAATCCTAACGCGGCACCAGTGAAGAAAGAGGTTGTTCGGTGCAAAAGGCGGATGCCTCGTCGTCTCCGGACTGAATCGGTCGTTGCGTCAGACTCTCACGATAGGCGTATAAAACAGTGTGAAACGGCGTGCAATGACGGTGGATGGGAGAGGGCATGATCCATTCGCCGTCTGCACATTTTGAATAACGTAGACGATAAGGCGGTCGTGCCGGCGTGGCTGGCGCGGCCGCCGTCTGTCGTTTGGGAAAGCGTGACAACAGACGATGGTGTAGCCTTTTCTTTCACAATGCAGTTGGCAATTGGGTCAGGTGATGCTAACGTAGAATACGCGCTAAAGTACGGCTTTAAGCCAGTTGCTCCCGTGCGAACTCCGGCCGATGTTCTTCTTACGGCTTGGAGACGCGCGGCGCCACCGCAAATATAGACGCTGGCGTAGTTATGAGAATGTATAATACAGTTTCGTCGGCTAGGTGTCAATCAATCTTTCAGGCAATGCACAAAAATTGGCAGCTGCCTCTGCTGTATAGGAATATCGCGCGCGCGGTTTCGGCTTTAGTGGTACTCGCCTTCTGCGGCCAATTTCTGCGGAAGATGCCGGAGAGTATGTGTTTGCTAGCCGTCTGGAGCATTTCAACGCGCGTCTAAATGATAATGTGCATCATGGCGGCATAGCTGCCGACGAGTTTTCAGCGCGTTATGTCGGTGCGTCAATTTTGATACTTTTGTAGTCTCTGAGAAAAGATAGGTGATCAAAAGGTAATGACAATTGGCCGTCGGCGTCACCAGGTTTGCGGGTCACGTGTGTGCGTCCGTCTGACGCCACACTTACGTAAAAGTCGCGCCAATCCGTCCAGGCAGGGCTTCTGGAAATACGCCCGCGATATTGTTCTTTGGTGTGAACCCTGCTTGCTCGCAGAGGACCTGATGCCGCTCAGCAGGCTTCGCCGGCTGAGGTGTGCATCCATTGGATCTGTAGGTACCATCGTCTGCTATCAACAGGCTTAGACGTTCCGGCTTTTGTGCGGCGGTATTATAATCATTTTCACCCGTCTGACGCAAACGACGATTAGTGCTTCGGAGTCGTCGGATAGCGACGACCCAGATCCCGAGATCAAGTTGTTTTAGAACAAATGAACCAGTGGAGCCGGAGGCGAATGCGACGCGTTTGCCCGATCGTTTTTATCAGACGGCTCTAGACGCCATGCTAGGTAATCGGGGGATAGGTCGGCGGATGATGGGGAAGCAAATTGCGTACCAGGGGTGGCCGCGGCCGGCATTGCCAATCCGGCTGGTTTGATTTTCAGGCAGACTGGCTAGGAGACAGGCCAGTTAATCCCGACCTAGTGCGTCGCAATTATCGTAGGCTAGTCGCTAGCGGTACAGGAGACGTCGCACACGCACCGCTGGCTGCCCTCTCAGGGCGTCAGCGCGTGCTGTCGGCGGTTTTAAAGCGCTATTTAACGCAACACAGAGGGAATTTGCTTGCTCGCGTCGCCAGTGGGATACATACGATAGGCAGGTGAAGCAGTGGCGTCTGGCGGGCTCATCGCGTCAGGTCCCACCCGTCAGACCGAGATATTGTAGACTTGCGGCAAACGCCGCCGAAGCACTGCGCGCGTTCCTGTTAGGAGATCCCGGTGCCGGCAAATCTTTTACTTTGCGTTCGGCCGTGCATCAGCTCAGTGAAATGTTAGGTGATGATTTTGCCAAGTGGACTGATGTAGTTAAATTGTCTGCGCCGACAGGATGTGCGTCTTTTCCACATGGCGCACGGCGCCACTACCATTCACCGCTTATACGCCATCAGCGTGGGCCAAACAGGGGACGAGCCGCTGGCTGAGGATAGCCGTCGCTTTTCGCAGCTTTGTGATAGCCTTAGTACTGAGCTAGGTTTGATAATTTTTTGACGAATTTTCAATGATCAGCGTCGCATGATACGTTGGGTAATGCAGCGTCTTGGTCAGGCAGGTGTTGACATGGATCTATAGGTGTCCTGTTTGTCGGTGATCCAGCGCAAATTTTTCCAATCGGGGATGTTCCTATTTGGAGCTTGCGTCAGCGCTCGGACGACGGTAATGCATGCTGTGAGGCCTCTATTTTGGGTATGGCATCTTTCCGTGAACTTTTCAGAATGCCGGCGCTTGACACTTTGCCAGGGTATGAAACGTGGAAAAAACGCTAGGTGTAAACCGCGCTGATCTTAGTGACCGCGTACGTGCGGAAGTAGCTCGTTTCGCGCCGCCGCGTACGACGGCGACTATGAAACTGTTTATTTAAATGAGGTGCGTCGTACTGTTGAAAATGACGAGGGTAGCCGCAAAATTACTAAGGAGATTCTTCCGTCTATGCGTTATGGTAAGGCCACCGCGGAGAAAATTCAGTGGCTCAAGGAAAAACTGTGCCACAACTGAGGACATGTCTGCTGATCCTGCGTGGAAATGTGCTATAACGTTACATGGGTATCACTGGTTTAGTGAGTGGGCTGCAAACCGCTCAACAGTAGAGTCCGATAATGCTCGTGCTTGGTTAATTTTGCTGCAGATAGGAGCGCTCACGTCATGGCCGTAAATTCACAGCACATTCCAGCAAGGAAGGCTCAGAAATTACAAAAATTATCGGCAAAAGAGTTTCGCGCGGTGCCTTCGGTTCTCTTTGCGTGTAGGGGTCTGCCGCTGATGCTGCTAGAAAATGTAGCACCAGCTTCGGACTATTTAACGGGTCTCAGGTAGAGTTTGTGGGTCCCCTTTATCTAGAAGATGATTGCTCGTGCTATTAGCCGTCGCGACTTTGCTGAAAAAGTACGTGTTGAAGGTGTGACACTTGTGGAGCCTATCGACACGCCCCATTCAGATAGGGACACCGTTTTATCAGGTGCCGGTGGGAAGCGTCATCGTTAAAGTAATGGCAATGATTTAGAGGGTAACTGTCTGGATGAACTAGTGGCCACCGCGGACCCTGTTAAGCTAGTTTTGCGCA